>NC_132812.1:13417586-13717586 GCF_048594095.1 Paramormyrops kingsleyae
TACTAGAGTGTACTGGCCTCCGTCAACCCGAATTGCTTCTTTTACACTCAATGTAGTAGTGAAGTCTGTATTTTTAATCTCAAGGCGAGCTGTGTTTACTAGTTCTTCATTTCCTTTCATCCAATGGACTGTAGGTATAGGTTTTCCAAAAATATCTGCATCAATCTTGAAGTTCTCCCCAGCATTTACAACAATTGCTTGAGTATATTTTGAATCTATGGTAATGCGAGGTGGATCAACTTCATCCTTTGCAGTGATTGCACCAGTACTTTCTGAAGGATTACTGAAAACACCTGCAGCATTTCTTGCAATGACACGGAACTCATACCTTTGTTCCTCAACTAAACCTGTCACAACAAATTCAGTATCAATTATACTTGTAAAACTGGCCTTCATCCAACGGCCACCAGGCAGCTCTTTTTTCTCAACAAGATATCCAGTGATTTTGCTTCCACCATGAAACTCTGGCTTTGTCCATCTGAGAGTAACGGAATTTCTTGTGACAATAACAGCTTCAGGAGTGCCTGGACATTCACATGGATCTCTTGCAACATGTATTTCTGATTGCTTGCTAACCTTACCAATTCCCACAATATTTTCAGCATAAACTCTAAATTCATATTCAATACCCTCTTCAAGACCAGTGACTTTAAATCTTGTGTCTTGAATGAGCGTCTTGTTTTGTTTAACCCAAAGAATACTGTTCCTTTCCTTACTTTCAAGGTGATATCCAAGTATCTTACTTCCACCATCATCTGAAGGTTTATTCCATATCACTACCATGCTTTCCTTAGTAGAGGATTGCACGGAAGGTGTTCCTGGCGGGCCAGGAAGCTTAAATGGATATTGTGCAACAACTGACTCTGAAACAAGAACAGAACTCTTTCCATATCTGTTTTCAGCTGCAATTCTGAATTGGTATTCAGTACCAGTTTTTAACCTTGCAGCTTTAATAGTTGTTCTAGCTACAGTTGCTGACACAATCTGCCAATTTGTGGTGGAGGTATCTCTCTTTTCTACAATATAATTGTTGATTGAACAACCACCATCATATTCTGGAGGCTCCCATGACAAAGCCACACTGTCAGCAGTGACTTCATCTATTTTGATCGGTCCTGTTGGTGGGCCTGGCTTATCAAGAACGACAATTTTAATTTCAGCTGTTGCTTCTCCAGCAGTATTTGAAAGTTTAATGGTGTATTGGCCAACATCATCTCTGCAGGCCTCTTTGATTACAAGATACAAATGTCTTTCTGTGATCTCAGCATTAACTCTGGTAGTTTCTTTCAAAGCGACACCATCTTTTTGCCAGGAGACAGCTGCTTTGGGACGAGCAACATAGGGAACATCTACCTTCAAATCATCTCCAGCCAGAACACTGAATGCGGAGAATAAAAGTTTGAATGATGGAACAATAACAAGATCTTTAGCAATAACAGGAACACTAAGTTGGCGAGGATCGCTTATTCCTTTCTCATTCATTGCAGATACACGGAACAAGTATTCTTCACCTTGTGTAAGACCTGCAACAACTGCTTCATTGACTTTTACAGTCAAGCACTCAGTCCATTTTTCACTGCCTTTGCTTTGCATTTCAACAATATACCCTGTGATTCTACTGCCTCCATCATGGTCTGGTTTCTCCCATGACAGTGTCACACTATTGCTTGAGACATCTTGAAGAGTGACTTTTCCTGGTGGAAGGGGCTTTTCAGAAACTTTGACTGACTCAGTAGTCTCAGTTGGAAGACCAATTCCATATTCGTTTTCAGCTAAAACTCTAAAGAAATAGTTTCTTCCTTCCTCCAACTGGCCAATTTTCCAACTTGTTTTGTGGCAGCTAGTACTAACAGTTGAGTATGCTTTTCTTGTTGATTCACGTTTTTCTATAATGTAATTTCTTATCCTAGAGCCTCCATCTATTAAAGGAGGGTCCCAGATCAGTGATACTGATTCTTTGGTGACTTCTTTGATCATGAGGTTTTGTGGTGCTCCAGGGGTATCCAGTACTCTGACATTAACAAAGGCTGTCTTGCTCCCTGAGCCATTTTCCACTGTCAAAACATACTTTCCACTATCAACTCTGCTTACATTTTCAATTAATACAGATGTAAATGATGACGTGCTCTCAATAGTTGCTCTCTCAAGTGGTTCTCCATGTTCTCTTGACCATTTCACTTCAGGAGCAGGTCTTCCTCTTATAGGCACAAACAGTCTTAGTGTGCCACAAGCTCTGATGTTGACAACTTTCCGAAGGTCTGCATCAAGCTCAATTTCTGGTGGAATCTCCCTGTCTTCTGCCTTTGGTGATCCAGGAACAGATGCTGGTTCTCCGACTCCCTCACAGTTAATGGCTGAAATATTGATTCGGTATTCTTGATTTTCTTTTAAGTTGGTAATTGTAAATGATGTCAATGTTAGTCCTTCTTTAGGAGTAACAATTGTCCATTCATCTTCCTCTGGAAGGCAAGTTTCAACAATATATCCTGTAATGTCTGATCCACCATCATATACTGGCTTATTCCATGCAAGAGTAATTGATGACTTAGTTGTGTCTAGCACTCTTGGATTTCCAGGTGGGCCAGGCTGGAATATGGTGTCGCAAGCTTTATAAAATGGACTACAGGGACTTGGTACACTTAAACCTGCAGCGTTCTCAGCAATAATTCTAAATTCATACTCATGTCCTGGTGTCAGTCCAGATACTTTGTACCTTAGATCAGTTACTGTTCTTTTGTTGCATTTAACCCAACGGAGACCAGTTTTGTCTCTCCTTTCAATAATGTAATTGGAAATATTGCTTCCACCATTGTTTTCGGGATGCCCCCAGCAAACGACCATTGAATCCTTAGTGATAGTTGTTACTTCAGGAGTTTGTGGAGGATCAGAGGGCACATATGGGTTAGTTGCCATAACTGGCTCAGATTCAAGGGGTTCACCAACTCCATACTTATTAACAGCCATAACTCTAAAGATATACTCATTTCCTTTAAGCAGCTTAGTCACTTTAAATCGGTTAACTTGTACATCTGATGCTACATTTGTCCATGCAAGTCTGCTTGTTTCACGTTTTTCAATTATGTAATGTTCAATCTTCGCACCACCGTCATGTGAAGGTGGCAACCATGACAGAATACATTTCTCAGCAGTGACATCTGTAACAGCAAGTGGGCCATCAGGTGGACCTGGCCTGTCAAGAACCTTAACATTAAATACATGTTTAGCAAATCCTCCAGGGTTGCTAGCAGTCAACATGAATGCACCTCCATCTCTTCTTAAGGAGTCTTTATTGGTCAAAGTTGTGCTGAAGTCAGTTGTTTTGATTTCAATTTTTGCTGTGTCCTCAAGTTCCTTTCCTTCTTTTGTCCAAACCATGGATGGTAAGGGTCGGCCAGTAGCTTCAGCTTCTAATTTAAAGACCTCCCCTGCTTTTATCACTATGACATTACTGAACTTAGCATCAACTAAAAGTTTTGGCTCCTCAATGTCATCTCTGCAGGTAATTGTTTCTGATGGTTTAGATGGCTTACTTACAGCACCAGCTGAATTGCGAGCAAGAATGCGGAATTGATATGATGTGTCTTCCTTCAGTCCACTTACAGTATATACTCTCTCAAGAATATTACCGAAGTTTGCCTTAAGCCAGCGTCCATTTGGTAAGTCTTTCTTTTCAACTGTGTATCCGGTTATAGGGAATCCACCATCACCTTCAGGCTTTGTCCATTGAACTGTCACTTCATGTCTAGTTATGTTGATTGCTATTGGTTGACCAGGTGGATCCACAGGATCAAGAGCAAATGTTTCTTCTGAAGGCTTACTTGGTTTACCCACACCAGCTATGTTTTCAGCAGCAACACGGAATTCATAAGCTATTCCATCCGTGAGTCCTGTAGATTTGAAAATATTTCCTACTACCAGGGCTTTGCTGACTTTTTGCCACAATATACTGTTCTTTTCTTTCCTTTCAATGTGATATCCTAAAATAGGACTACCACCATCAGAATTTGGCTCATTCCATGTAATAGTCATGGTTTCTTTAGTGAAAGCAATAACTTGTGGAATACCTGGTGAGCCAGGCACTGTAAATGGATATGCAGCAATCACAGAATCAGATACGATACAAGGTCCACTACCATATCGATTTTGTGCTTTAACACGGAACTGATACCCAACTCCTGTGGTAAGACGAGCAGCTTTAAATGTAGTACGAATTACTGTTGCTGCAAGTTCAACCCATGATGTGCCTGTGGTTTCCCTCATTTCAACAATATAATTGTTAATGGGCACTCCTCCATCATTCTCCGGTGAATCCCATGACAATGTTATATAGTCACATGAAATTTCATCAAACTTAATTGGCCCTTTAGGAGGTCCAGGAATATCATGAATTTGAACTGTGATAGTTTCTGTCACTGTCCCAAGAATGTTCTTTCCTGTCATTGAGTATTGTCCACCATCCTTCATTTTACACTCACTTATATTCAAAATAGTTGAAGTAGTAGTATTTTCAGTATTTATTCTTTGTGTCTGTTTAAGATCTTTATCCTCTTTCTTCCAGGATACTGTTGGTCTTGGACGACCCAAAACAGGAATTTCCACTTTTATATTATCACCTGCTTTGGCAATGACTAATTTCTGGTATACTCCACGTAGGTCAAATGCAGGCACTGTTGTTTGTTCCTTAATAAAAACAGGTCTGCTTTCACGAGGATCACTTCTTCCACAGCCATTAACAGCCATAATGCGAAACACATATTCTTCATTTTCACTTAAATGTGATGCTGTGTAGTCAAGAGCTTTCACTGTTGTCAGATGAGACCACTGCTCTGCACCTTTCTTTTGAGCTTCTAGTACATATCCTGTAATTCTACTGCCACCATCATGTTTTGGTTTTGTCCATGTAAGAGTGGCATAATCCTTACCAATTTCTGTGACATTAAGGTTTTCAGGAGCTGTGGGAGCTTGAGATGCTCTGATTGGTTCAGAAGTTTCAGCTGGTTCCCCAATACCATATTCATTTTCAGCTGTTACTCTGAAATAATATTCAGAGCCCTCTGTCAGATTTGGAACTTTAAATGAACACTTCTGCCAGTTTGTGATGATAGTTGAAAATGCTTTTCGAGTGGCATCCCGCTTCTCAATAATGTAGTTAGTAATCTTTGAGCCACCATCAATAATGGGGATTTCCCACTGAAGAGTAATGCTGTCTTTGGTAATTTCTCTTGGCTTCAAGTTGATAGGTGGTCCTGGAGAATCCAAAATTCTTACATTCACAAATCCAGTCTTTGTCCCAGCAACATTTTCTAAAGTCAAGATGTATTTCCCAGCATCGTTTCTTGTACAATCTGGAATAACTAAAAGAGTGTATGACTCTGTGGTATCAATGTGTGCACGGCCCTTAAGCAGTATGTCTTCTTTCTTCCAGGTGACCTCAGGTGTTGGACGACCTTTGATTGGCACAAAAATACGTATGGAGCCTCCTGCCCTAACAACTAGAGTTCTCCTTAGTTCTGCATCAAGTTCAAAATCTGGAATTTCTTCACGGTCTACAACCTCAACAAGTTCTTCCACTTGGGCTGGCTCTCCTATACCTTCATTATTAATTGCACTGACTCTGAAACTATATTTTACACCAGGCTTTAAGTTTGCAACAACAAATTCAGTAATTCTCAGCGCAGTGCCTGTTGTATCTTTAATCCAATCATCGTCTCCTTCTTTTTTGTGCTCAACAATATACCCAGTAATATCTAATCCACCATCATAATGTGGTTTGCCCCACTTGAATGTCGCAGTTGTTTTAGTTGTATCAGCAATTCTTGGATTGGATGGAGGCCCTGGTGGATCTGAAAGATCAATTTAACAAGGATTTAACAGTTATACTGAGTCAAAGTGTTCTACAAAAAATGTTCTACATTTCAGTACACCAAATCACTTAAGAACCTTTGCTTACATGCTATATCCTTGGTCATCACATGCTGAGATGGGTCACTTGGTTCTCCAAAGCCAGCCTTGTTTTCTGCTGTCACCCTGAATTCATATTCAACTCCTTCACTGAGGCCTTGTACTTTGTAACGGAGGTCAGAGATAGATTTTTTCGATGCTCTAACCCATCTCAGACCTCTTCTTTCTTTTCTTTCAACACTGTAGCCCAGGATATCACTTCCTCCATCATTAATTGGTCTCTTCCAGGAAATAGTCACAGTGCTTTTACTTACATTGTCAATTTCTGGTTTTGAAGGTGGTCCTGGTGGACCTAAAATTTGTAAAAAGTAAATATTTAGAAATTTCTCAATACACATGTGATACGTAGACAAAATACATAGTCCATTTAGCTGAACTTACCAAAACTATCCACCATTTTCACAGGACCTGATTGAGTTGCATCTCCAATGCCATACTGATTCACAGCAGACACACGGAAGATATATTCATTGCCTTGGATTAATTTGCTTGCAACAAATCGGCAATCCATAACATTTTCAGCTAACATAGTCCAAAGCAGTCGACTGGTTTCTCTTTTCTCTAGAGTGTAGGATTTAATTGGAGATCCTCCATCTTCATCTGGCGGCAACCATGTTAAAGTGACTTTTTCAGCAGACACAGAGCTGGCTTCAATGGGACCAGGAGGTCCAGGAATATCCAAAACTTTTACTTTCACATGTTCTTCTTTGATTCCAAATGGATTACTTGCAGTAATAGTATATTCCCCAGTGTTCTTTCTACTTGCATACTTAATTGATAGGGCAGATGACGTTGGTGTACTTATAACCTGACAGACATCTGATGGCTTAAGCTCTCTTCCCCCTTTAGACCATACAGAAGTTGGTGGAGGTTTTCCAAGGATGCTTGTTGCATTTATTACAATAGTTTCTCCAGCTTTAACAGTGAGACCATCCTTCACATCTGGATCAATAGTAATAGTCGGTGGCTCTGTAAAGGTTATGGTAAAATATTATTTTCAAAGACACAAAAATATATTTGTGTTTAAAAATATTTATTTCATAATGAACATCTTACCATATTCATCCTTACACACAAGAATGTCGGTTTGCTCTGATGGAGGACTAATTGCTCCTGCTGCATTTTTTGCTCTTACTCTGAATTCACATTTGCTGCCCTCCTGTAAGTCTGTCACTGTGAATGCACAAGTCTGAATATTTACATGGTTAGCTTTCATCCAGACCTTTCCAGGGACGTCACATTTTTCAACAATATATCCTGTTAGTTTGTGACCACCATCATATTTTGGTGCAGTCCACATAAGTGTAACTGAACTTCTTGTTATGCTAATCACATCTGGTTTTCCAGGTGGATCTAAAAGAAAAAAGGGCATAAGACATAAGAAGTTTTATTTTCAAACACAATAAAATCACATCAGAAAAGAAATTATATAGCAAATTACCTATTGGATCCAGTGCAACCTGAGGCTCCGTAGGTCTGCTGGGTTTTCCAATACCTGCCATGTTTATAGCCATGACTCTAAATTCATACTCAAGACCTTCAGTTAAGCCAGTCACTCTACACTCTTTCATTCTCAGAGCTGTCTTGCTGGCTCTCTTCCACATCAAACTATTCCTGTCCTTGAATTCAACATGATATCCTGTGGATATGAGATTAACATATGCCAATGTTTATCTTAAGTATACATTTCTAAACATGGAAATTGAAAATTGAAGTCATTAATTGAATTGAAATGTAATTACCAGTTATAGGAGAGCCTCCTGTGTTTCTTGGATCAGACCATACCAGCATTGCTGACTCTTGCCGTATAAATGTAATTTCTGGTGGAAGTGGTGCATCAGGTACATCTAGAGACAAAAGTTATAGTAATTTAAAATCTGTTCTTTGATGCAGTAAAAATTGTCCAAGAAAAAAAATTATACTTACCAAATGGATGTTTAGCGACAATAGGATCAGATTTCAGCCATTCACCAACTCCATATTTGTTTTCTGCACAAACTCTAAAGATATATTCTGTTCCATCATGCAACCGTGTGACTCTCATAGTGGTTTTCTGTATAGCTGAAGCACAAGTAACCCATTTGTTAGCAGTTGAGTGTCTCTTCTCCAAAATGTAATTAGATATTTCTGATCCACCATCATCCACAGGAGGACCCCATTCCAACGTGATTGCATCTGCTGTGACTTCATAAAACGTGATTGGGCCAGTGGGTATTCCAGGTTTTCCAACCACCTTGATGTTTACTACAGATTCCTTTGTTCCAGCACTGTTCTTTATAATGATGGTATATTTATCTGCATCACTATGCTGGCAGTCACGGATCAACAGAGTTGTGCTTGCTGCCGTTGACTCAAAAGAGATTCTGCCGCTGTCAGTTAAAGTTAGATTTTCACCTTTCTTCCATATGACAACAGGTATAGGTTTACCAATGATGGGGATATTTAGACGAACAGTGCTTCCCTCCTTTGCGACATAGCACATGTCTGGCAAACCTCTTAAGTCACAGTCTGGAGGAACTATAATAATATATAAAATTGAAAAATTTGTTAGTGATTTAACCAATTACCAATGACTATTAAGTACCAACAAAGGTAGTCTTTATCAACAAAAAGCAGTCTAAATCATTTCATAATAAAGACTTCACAAATATTTTAATGACCAGTACATGAGTAGGTACTCTTAACTGCTTACCAATTTCGTCTTTAGCCACAACTGTAAATTCCACTGGTGCACTTTCTCCAGCTTCATTCACTGCTTTCACTCTATAGGAATACCCCTTTCCTTCTTCAAGATCTTTTGCACTGTACTGCATGTTTTTAGATTTCACTAGTACTTTCCACTTATCTTCACCTTCCATGATTTCAAGCACATAGGCAGTGATGTGACTCCCACCATCAGTAATTGGTTTCTTCCAGCCAAGGGTACATGAATCTTTGGAGACTAGTAAAGCCTTCAAGTCTGTCACTGGACCAGGTTTTTCTGGGAAAATTGTATAAAAGAATAGCTCACATTTTGAGTCTTATACGATTCTATATCTGCATTGTTTTACTGCATTGGCTCAATTTTCATTTTGGAATAGAATCGAGCTAATAGAATACACACACACAGACACACACACACAGGCCATTCTGCTGAATCGGTGTCATTTCTGTCCTCAGGACATTATATGTATAGATATGTGTGAAAAGTAGCTTTACATGCTATTATCAAGCAAAGTGTCCTTCACACTTTATAAATATAAGGTATATCATCTAAAACATTAATAATGTTTGTCACCTGTCCATACTCACTAATGCTACACTTCACTATGAAATATAATTAAAAACCTTCAAAAATATTATTTTTGGTATTTATTTTTTGTATTGTTGTGTGACAGTATTTCCCATGTATACTTTAAATACATTTTCCTAAATTAATAGTATGTTACTTAAAATACACGTTAGTTGTGTCACCAGGTTTTCACTCCGTCCTGCTACCATAATACATTTCCACTCTTAAAAAACTTTGCCATATTCTTTAAGTGCCATGTTCAACTGGAAATTACATCATCTCAGTCCTCTTAAGACCATAAGAAAGTTCTCTCACGTTCTTTTTTGATGATATTTTAAGTATGTCTGAGGCGGTTCATCTGAACATTAAGTACCGTTACCCAAATATTTCCTTAGATTTTATTTATTCCAAAAAATAAAAAAGTAGGAAGTTACTTGAACATGCTCAGTGTTATCATACCATTTGTACACAAAAATGCGCACTTTATTGAGGGGAACACAAAATAACTAGTTGATATGACTATTATTAAACAGTTGTAGGAGGTTTTGATAACAGGATTGAGGAAAAATCAACCAAGTTCCACTTAAAAACCTTGAAAATGCACATTTTATGTGCATATGTGTTATGTGTGTTATCAGATTCAGTGTTGAAAAAGATTAAAAAATTAAATTTAGTTTTAAAGATTTATAACATGCACATGTCACCGATTCGGTGGAATCACCCAGATACACATTTTGTGTACATATCTGTGATCATAAATATAAAATCTCATATAATACAATATAATTTCACTCACCAGAGGCTCTAACAGCACCTGAAGTTTCGCATGGCTCACCAATACCATATTCATTTTCAGCCAAAACTCTGAAACAATAGGCTTTGCCTGCTTCCAAATTAGGAATCCTGAAAGATGTTTTAGGACAATCAGTGGCTACTGTGGACCATGCTTTTCTCTCTGCATCCCGCTTTTCAACAATGTAACTTTTCACTGCACTTCCACCATCAATTTGAGGGGGGTCCCAAGAAATTGATGCATGGTCCTTTGAAGTTTGTTTCACAATAAGGTTGAGTGGTGGTCCAGGAGTATCTACATAAAATTAATAAAATTAATGAATCTATATATATATAAAATAATTAATAAAAATATTGTTAAGGCATATCACATGTAGTCATTTTTATAATGTAGCTAATTAATATTGATGGAAAAACTTAAAACTTACCAAGAACTCTAACAACAATTGTGTACGTCTTGGTTCCACTGCTGTTTTCCAATGTTAAGGAATATTTTCCTGCATCATATCTGTTCACATTCTCAATATATAACAGTGTGTCCCACTCTGATGTTTTGATCAAGATTCCTTGTCTCTCTTTAAGGTCGGCATTTATTTTAGCCCAGGTTACCTTAGGAGCAGGCCTGCCCCTCAGTGGTACATAGAGTCTCATTGTGACTCCAGCACGGAGCACCAAAGCCTTCCTAAGATCTGCATCAAGTTCTGCTTCTGGTGCAACTAAAAATAACCATAACAATAATATATTTTAATGGGTAGACCAATACAAGTACATGAATAAATAAATTTAAATAAAATTAGATAGTTGGGAAAGTAGTGAATGAATAAACATACTTAATATGTCCTTTGCCAAATGTTTTCCTGGAACATCACTTGGCTCACTGTACCCAATCTTGTTCACAGCAGTCACACGGAACTGGTACTCTGTATTGTCAATAAGTCCCGTAAGGAGGAATTTAGTCTCCTTGAGGTTCTTAGGAATATTGCACTTCATCCAGTCCTCAGCATCTGCCCTCTTACTCTCAACTAGGTAACCCAAAATTTCACAACCACCGTCATAGGCAGGCTTTGTCCATGACAGAGTAACTGAGCTGTGAGTTGTGTCAATGACTTTTGGGAAAGCTGGTGGTCCAGGGGGATCTGTGAACAGCACACATGAATTATAAGACATCTAGTGTCCTGACTATAGCTGTAAATGTGTATGCAACCTAGAACTTCATACTTACACAAAGGATCAAGTGCATAGGCAGCCTTAGATGGTTCACTGGGTTTGCCTAAACCAGCTTTATTGAAGGCAATAACTCTGAATTCATATTCAGCTCCCTCAGTAAGATTGCCAGCTTTAATGGTTCTATCTATCACTGGCTTTCTGTTGACTTTAGCCCAGTTGACATCTTGGGTTTCACGCTTCTCAACCATATATCCAAGAATGGTGGATTTCCCATCATCTGCAGGTGCTTTCCAACTAACCGTCATATGATCCTTTGTGATATTGGTAATAACAGGTGGCTCACAAGGTCCAGGAACATCTGCAATTAAGACAGTATGGTCTGAAAATGCTGCTCAATAAAAGTATAATTAAAAATTAACACAAGGCAGTTATTACCATAGGGATTCTTTGCAAAAACAGGATCAGTCATAATGGGGTCTCCAACTCCATATTTGTTCTCAGCACTGACTCGGAACTGATATTCATGACCTTCAATCAGTTTCTCTACAGAGCAGTCAGTGAGCAGGCCACTTATATTAGCTGTGACCTGAGCCCAGTTTGCTCTGCTTGTTTCACGTTTGTCAATAATATAGTTTGTGATTTCTGATCCTCCATCTGAAAGTGGTGGATCCCATTTCAGCTTGACACGATCTGCATACACATTCACAATCTTGACAGATGATGGTGGGCCGGGTTTGTCTAGGAAGAGAAATCATATATTTTAAAAATCTGTTAACAACATGTGACAGTTAACCAAAATTTTACATAAAAAATATATTTAAAAAAAAATCACACTGTATAAAGAAACTCACCCAGAACCTTTAGCTTAATGTTGCCAGATTTTGAGCCACTTGCATTTTCTGCCACAATAGTGTACTCTCCAGACTCTTTTCTAGTTACTGAGAATAATTCAAGGAGAAAAAGATGTCTCTTCTGGGAAAACTTCATCCCTTCAGCAAGTTTCAACAGCTGACCATCCTTCTTCCATGTAACCTTTGGCATTGGTTTTCCAAAAACTTCTGCCTCTAAGCAAACATTGGCTCCAGCTTTTACTGTTATGAGGCTCTTCATATGAAGTCCGATTTCTACTCTTGGTGGAACTGAAATAACAGAAGAAATTTGTACATCTCTCATCAAATACATTTTAACCATTACAGTTTCAACACTAAATGGCTTTTTTAATAAAATAAAATTCTTTTATAAGATAAAAAAAATCTTACCATTTTCTGCAATCACAGCAATTGGATCAGAAAGTTCAGATGGTAAACTGAGGTTTATTGCAGTCTTGGCAATTATTCTGAACTGGTACTGGGACCCTTCATCCAGTCCTGTTGCAATATATTCTTCTCTGGTTACATCTCGGCTGCTTGCATTGCAGCGTACCCATTTCTCGCCTGGAAGCTTCAAAGCTTCAACATAATATCCCACAATCCGGCTACCACCATCATGCTTTGGCTGACTCCATACCAAAGACACTGAATTTTTGGTAACATCAATAGCTTCTGGTTTTCCTGGTGGATCTACAATTGTAGAACAGTAGAGGCGGAAATACATTACATTTTCCTCTGACTGCATAACTACTTACTAAAGTGAAAAATTAGTAATGCATACATAACATACCAACTGGTGTTCTTGCTGTGATGAAGTCTGTTTGTTTGCTTGGTTTGCCTTGTCCAGCAAGGTTAAGAGCAGATACCCTGAAGGTATATTCTAATCCTTCTATTAGTCCGGAACATGAGTATTCAGTACCACGAACAACTGTTTCATTAGCCTTAACCCAAAGAAGGCTATTTCTCTCTTTACGTTCAATACAGTAACCAATAATTGGGCTGCCACCATCAGTTGCTGGTCTTTCCCAAGCTACCAACATGTTGTCTTTGTTGACTTTCTTGACATGACAATTCCTTGGTTCACTAGGCACATCTGAAAATAGACATATTTTAGTTAATTTAAGCATGTTTTGTATGATGAACTTATTTGGAAACATAGATTATCTATTACAATATTAGCTAGAGGCCTGAATATTTATTTAGCAATGAAATCTCATTGTTTCATACAGGTATGTACATTTTTAAATATGTTTTTCTAGAAAAGATTTCCATTGCAAAGGAGTTTGTTGCAAGAAGGCTTGATATCTCACCGAAAGAATATTGAGCAATCATCTTCTGAGACACAATAGGTTCTGAGATACCAAAGCGGTTTTCTGCACGAACACGGAAGCAGTACTCTTTTCCAGGTGTAAGTTTCCCTACTTTGCAGGAAGTACTGGTGCAGGAGGTAACTGCAGTGACCCAGTCTCCACTGCTCACATCACATTTCTCAACCACATAGTTAGTGATGTTGCTTCCACCATCTTCTCTTGGTGTATGCCAAGAAAGAGTACAGTCATCAATGTCAATCTCAGTAATCTCAAAGGGTGGCTCTGGGGGACCAGGAATATCTGAAACAGACAAAGTGTCGTTACCATCAGTACTGCGATTTCCATTTATTTTTATTGATGTTTTTTATTATTCAACTCACCCATTATAATCACTCTTAGTATCTGGTTGACCTTTGCAGTGCTGTTTTCAGCAGAAAGACTGTAGTAGCCACTGTCCTTTCTTGAGACATCTTTAATAATAAGTATACAACAGTTCGCATATTTTTCTACAAATATCCGTTTAGATGTAACAAGATCCTCATTTCCTTGCATCCATTTACAAGACGGTGCTGGCTTTCCAGACAAGACAGCTTCCACCTTCAGTTTTGAACCAGCTTTGGCAGTTACCACATCGGGCATAAGGATCTTTGGTGCCACTAAATACAGAATAAATTTAAAAATACATTACTCTTCAATTCTATTTCTAAAATCAAGATCTGCCATCTCAAATATTTTTAAAAGGCATTTACTTACACAATTGCTCTTTTATCTCATACATTCCTTCAACTTCCCTTGGCAAACTGCAACCCACTGGATTCCTAGCTGCAACTCTAAATTTGTACTTCTTTCCTTCCTTTAGCCCAACAACAACAATGCTTAAATCTTTGACAACAGAGTATGGTGTCCATTTGTCTTCTGGCTGACCATCTTCCTGGTAATCCACAACATACCCATTGATTTTAGCTCCTCCATCTCTCAGGGGTTTTACCCACCCCAGCACAGCACTGTTCTTTGTGATCTCCAGAATGTCAACCTTTTTAGGTGGATCAGGCTCACCTGGAAAGTAAACAAAATACAATGAGACTCAGAGACCATTTATGCACTCATTTTCCATAACTGCTT
The DNA here is from genome assembly GCF_048594095.1 of Paramormyrops kingsleyae. Taxonomy (NCBI): domain Eukaryota; kingdom Metazoa; phylum Chordata; class Actinopteri; order Osteoglossiformes; family Mormyridae; genus Paramormyrops; species Paramormyrops kingsleyae. The sequence continues at coordinate 13,432,079 of NC_132812.1, forward strand.
TTCTAGTACAGTGTTGCACTGAGCCCACGGCCCATATTAGGAAGCGCAGAACATAATGTAGGGGACACTCAGTATGAGATAGCATTCCATCACAGGGCACACACAATCACAAGCTATTTTGGACTGTGTATAGAGTGGGAATCAAAATGAAAACCACCAAACACAGACACATCTATTGGATATATCAATACTTACTGATAGGATCTTTTGCTAAATAGGATTTTGGAGAATCTTTGGGCTCACCAATACCATATTTGTTAACTGCAGTAACTCTGAAATAGTATTCAATGCCAGGGGCAAGACTGGTGACTTTGAAACTTGTCTTCTTTAAATCACTGGTCAAGTTAACCCAGGTCTTTCTGTCGACTTCACGTTTATCTACAATGTAGTTTGTGATTGGACTGCCACCATCATTCTCTGGTGGGGACCAAGAAAGCTGACAAGATGTCTTTGTCACATTAGAAGCTTCGAGTCCTCCAACAGGTCCAGGTGTATCTGTTAACATAATTTAGATTTGAATGATATAATTTAATTTAAAATGTAATACCACATTGTGCAAAATTACTTCCACAACTTTAAAATTTTGTGAAAACTCCAGACACCCACATAAAAAAAAATTGGAAAATTACATTTTTGTATTATTATGGAGAAATTTGAGTAGATTATCGACTGTTAACTGTAGTTTACAGAGCACAACAAACCTCACACATTGTAAGGTTTGGAGTTTATATAGAAAACTTTGTATATTCTGTCACTACATTTTAGATTTACCTTCTCCAGATGTATCATTTCTAACTATCTTTTGAGTTAAGTTGAGATGACAAAAAATAGTTTTTCAAGACACTGTTAATAATGAAAAATACGTACCCAGTACTTTGACATGCACATAGACTGCTTTCTCCCCAGCAGGGCTGGAAAGTGTCAAGGAATATTTTCCAGAGTCCTCACGTGTACTTTCAGGGATGACGAGGAAGGTCATAGTATCAATTTGATCCACATGACCTTTTCGCACAACATTATCAACACCCGTTCTTTTCCAGGTAACTCTGGGTGAAGGTCTTCCTCTAATTGTGGCGCAAAGTCTGATTGGGCAACCTGCTCTAACAGTCAGACCCTTTCTAAGGCTAGCATCCAAATCAATCTCTGGTGCCTCTGTTAAATAAGAAACAACAAAAAAATTAATGATGTTCATTATTGCTCTCACAGTGTTAAGTTTTATGTATATTCAAGTTTTATCAGGTTTCTGTCCATTGATAAAGCATGACCAGGTAAATTGGTGGCGTAGGAGTTTTAACAAATGTCATGTCCAATAACTTAAAAATAATTAATTTCACAAGCAAAAAGATTCTCAAAACTGTTATTTCCCACACCTTCACATGACCATCATTTCTTTCTTTCTTCTAATACACAACCCCCTTATAGTGATGTGTATATTATGTTCTCTTCCATAAACAATAACATATAATAAAATAATTTATGCAAAACATTAACAAGGTTAAATATAATTTGATACATACATTACATATACATTGAATTCATAGAATTCATAAATATAACAAAATCCATATTATGACTACAACACAAGTAGTTAATATCTCACCAAGTATCTCTTTAGGAAACACAGCATCCTTGAGAGTTGCAGGGCGGCCTATGCCAACCTGGTTTTGTGCACAGACACGGAATTCATACTCCTGTTTTTCATCCAGATTTGGGATTGTAAATTCAGTCAGAACCAGTTGTGTGCCAGCATTGCACTTCTTCCAGCCTTCTTCTGGATTATCACTTTCTCCCTTCAGTCTCATTTCAACAAAATATCCAATTATGGGAGCACCACCATCATAAACTGGCTTTGCCCACCCAAGTGTGATTGAGGTCTTTGTGCTGTCAACCACCTTCAAACTGCCAGGAGGACCAGGAGGCTCTGAAAATGAAATTACATTCATTAAAGCAAAATTCTTAGAATGGTAATCATATGAAATAAATATAATGGAGTATATACTGTATACATACCGATTGGATCCTTAGCTACAACGGGTCTTGAAGGTTTGCTAGGATCTCCCAGTCCAACTTCATTTTCAGCCTTGACACGGAATTGATATTCATGGTTAGGAATCAAGTTTGTTACTTTCATACGTCTTTCTGGAATTGGACTCTTGGTTATTGGAACCCAGCGGACAGCTCGTTTTTCCTTTCTTTCAAGTATGTATCCAGTAATGGATTTCCCACCATCATTTTCAGGAGGAGCCCATACAACTGTCATTTCCTCTTTTCCAATTTTAGTGACCTCTGGTGGGTCTGGTGGACCAGGTCTGTTAAATTGTGTTCTGGTAATAATGGGTTTGGTCTCTGCTGCAGGACCTGTTCCCATCTTGTTTTCTGCTCGTACTCTGAAGATGTATTCATTTCCTTCGACCAGACGAGTCACATTGGCATAGTTAGTTATGACTGATGCTGAGTAAGTGGACCACACCATTCTCCTTGTTTCACATTTCTCTAAAATGTAACTTTGAACCTCACAGCCACCATCATCTTCAGGGGGATCCCACACCACTCTGCATCTGTCTACTGATATTCCAGATACTTTTAGATCTCGAACAGGTCCAGGTATGTCAAGGACATTTACAGTAGCATATGCAGTAAAGTTTCCAGCAGAATTTGTGGCAGTAATTACATATTTTCCGGAGTCTTCACGTTTGGATTTAGTTAACAGGAACTTGGAGTAATCTGCCCCAGTTTCAACATGAAGTCTTGGATTTTTGCTGAAATCCCCTGTATCTTTGTCTTTAACCCATTTAACCTCTGGCTGTGGTTTTCCTCTGAGACCAGCTTTAATTCTTATTGACTCGCCAGCCTTTACAACAAGTATTCCAGCTAACTTCACATCAAGTACTGGTTTTTGTATTTCTTCTTTAACAAGAACTTCACTTGTCTTTACCCAATTACTTTCCCCTCCTTCATTTACAGTTTGTACTCTGAACAGATATATCTGGTTTTCGATACATTTGTCAACCATGAAATATGTTTCTTTTATAATACCCTTATGCAATCTTTCCCATTCCTCAGAATCCTTTGATTTCCTTTCCAGATGGTAGCCAAGGTTTGGGCTCCCACCATCATAATCTGGTTTTCTCCATTTTAGGAAGACAAAATTTTTTCCAATGTCCGTAATATGGAAGTTTTCTGGTTCACCTGGTTTTTCAATTGGATCAATTGCAAGTATTGGTGTCTTTGTCTCAGTTGTGGGACCAGGACCACATTTATTTTCTGCACAAACTCGGAAGAAATATTCATGATGTTCCATTAGTTTTGCTTTAACTAGACGATTAGTGCAATCAGACGAAATCATTGTCCAAGCTCTTTGGCTAGGTTCACGACATTCAACAATATAATTCGTAATCTCAGTGCCTCCATTGTCCACTGGGTTCTCCCAAGATATCATACAAGAATCTTTGGTTACATATGTAGCCTTCAGATCACGACAATGTCCAGGCCTGTCAAGTACATTCACTTTTATAGTAGCTTGTGCCTCACCACTATCATTTGTTGCTTTTATGATATAACTTCCATGATCTGCTCTTGTTGCTTCTTTGATGAAAACATGAACAAGAGGGAAGTTGATATTTATTGCTGTGCGTTTGTCTTTTTCTAAAACCTTCTCATCATGGGTCCAGGCAATCTGTGGATCAGGTCTTGCCTTAACATAAGCCATAAGATTAATATTGTGTCCAACCCTTACAGTGACTCGGTCATGGGAAGTAACATCAATCTCTGGTGGAAGAAGAATATCCTTAGCCACAACTGATTCAGGGAGTTCTCTGGGTTCTCCATCACCAATCATATTTGACGCTCTAACACGGAATCTATACTCAGTGTCTTCAGTTAATCCTGGTACTCTAAATGCACACTGCTTAATAAGATCATCCTTATTTATTCTGGTCCATTCAGTACTACCTGACGTTTGACATTCAACAATATATCCTAAGACTGGGCTACCTCCATCTCTTGTAGGCTTAGTCCAAACTAAGTCAGCATAGGAACTGCTCCAATCCTTCAGTTTAGGGTTTACTGGAGGACCAGGTACTGTGATTGGACGAGATGGCTTAACAGGGTCTGACACTGGAGAAGGTCCACTGAAGCCAGCTATGTTTTCTGCAAAAACTCTAAATTCATAACTGTTCCCTTCAAAAAGTCCAAGTACTCTATATCTGAGATCTTGAATTGGAGTCTTGTTCACACGAATCCATTTTCCTGCCTTGTGCCTACGCTCAATTATATACCCACTAATTGGACTACCGCCATCAAACAGTGGAATGGTCCAGCTCACAGTTACAGCATTCTCTGTGACATCAGATGTGTTTGGTTTTCCTGGATGGCCAGGAGGCTCAAAGCTATGTTGGGCAACAGTTGGTGCACTTTCAAGTGGTGCACCAATGCCGATCTTGTTTTCTGCACGAATGCGCATAATGTATTCACAGCCCTTCTGTAAACGTGGGATTTTAACTTTTGTACTGGTGCTGCCAGAACTGACTCCTCCCCATGTCTCTTTGTTAGATTCTCTTTTTTCAACAATGTAATTCATAACTGGACTTCCACCATCATCTTTTGGGGGGCGCCACTCAATGACCATGTACTCTGGAGTAACTTCAAGTATTTTGACTGGGCCAATGGGCGGTGCTGGGACATCAAGTACTGTTACATGCAAAGCAACAGTCTTGCTTCCAGCAGCATTTGACACTGTAAGAAGATAAACTCCTGTGTCATTTCTTGTGCACTCATTAATGGTTAGTACAGTTGAGTAGTGATCAGTGTCAACTTTCACATTGCGTTCAGTTTTGATTTCAGTGCCATCGATGACCCACTTAGCAGTGGGGATTGGCAATCCTCTCATTATTGCAGGCAGTCTGATTGTGCTTCCAGCTTTTACAATTATACCTTCAATTAACTTCACGTCAACCTCAACGATAGGTGGCACTAAAGAAAATGATAGAATTTGTATTAGATTTCACAAGTCATTATCTACAGTTTAAAATATGTGACTTAATTCCATACAAAGAAAAAAGTACATCTTACCAAGTTTCTCTTGACAAAGGACTGGTACTGTGGTGTCAGGACGGCTCAAACCGACTGCATTCTCTGATTTCACTCGGAATCTGTAGGTTTTTCCCTCCTCAAGTCCAGTAACATGGCACTCAGGAATGCTAACAGTTTTGAAAGTAATCCAGTCTTTTTCTCCCTCCTCTTGGTACTCAACTAAGAAACCAGTAATATCACTACCACCTGTGCGATCTGGCCAGTTCCACTGAAGCCAGACTTCAGTTTTATCAGCATCCACATGGTGCAAATTCTTTGGTGGACCAGGAGGGACTAAAAAAAGGAAAACGTATTAACATAAAGCATAAAATAAATGTATTTTTTTTTTTATGTATAATGAGATGCAAAAAATAAATACATTTAATACTTACATAAAGGATCCATAGCTTTAATGGGTTTTGTAGTTTGAACATATTCACTTCTGCCAAACTGATTTTCAGCAGCAACACGGAACATATATTGAGTGCCCTCTATTAAATGTTTAATTGTAATACTACGTTTTTTAGATGAAGAGCACACAGGCACCCACTGCGCAGATGCAATGTCTTTCTTCTCAACTACAAAGTTGGAAATTCGAGCTCCTCCATTATCTTCTGGGTCCTTCCAGGAAAGATATGCTGAATCATTTCTAACCTCAGACACTTTCAGATTCTGAGGAGGACCAGGTTTATCTAAAGGATGTCAACAATACACTATTAATTACAAGAAAATACATGCAAACCAGTAAAGTAAGCACTATACATAATCACAACAGGATGATGCAGATTATGTGACATACATACCTAATACAAGAACTTTGCATGCGGCTGTTTTTGACCCAGCTGGATTTTCCACAGTTATTGTGTAATCACCAGAGTCAGAACGCAGGCAATAGCGCATTTCCAGTTTACTTCCAACACCAGTTACTTTAATATCAGCTCTTGTAGGCACATCTGCTTCATTCTTTTTCCATGTGACTTTGGGGAATGGTATTCCCTTTATTCCAACACGAATGGTGACATGAGTTCCAGCCATGGCACGAATTTCACGAGGCATACCAACATCAACCAAGAGATCAGGTGGCTCTGTTAATGACCAAAATAAAACACATTAAATCATTCCCATAGGAATATAAAAAGATATGGAGAGAGAGAGAGAGAGAGAGAGAGAAAGAGAGAGAGAACTGATGACATCATTTACAAAAAGAAGCATCTAATGTCACAAGCTTTTTTGTCTAGTCAAAGTATTGCAGAGTACAGTTTAAATTATTTTAAATAAATCTGAAATTACCAAGTCTGTCCTGTGCTCTCACTGGTTCAGGGATGTCAGCCGGTTCGGAAACACCAGCTGCATTCACTGCCATGACCCTGAATCTGTACAGCTCACCATCTGAAAGACCAACAATCTTAAACTTTGTCTCTTGGCATGAATCAGGAGTCTGATTAACCTTTATCCAGTCCTCCTGACCAGCCTTCTGATACTCTACAAGATATCCAAATATTTTTCCCCTGCCGTCAAACCGAGGACGCTGCCAGGTCAATGTTACGGAATCCTTAGTTTTATCAGCCGCTTCTAGTTGCTCTGGAGGGCCAGGTACCACTATAACACAAAAAATGCCAATTATTAGACATAAATGCCATCTTTTGAGGTATATTTCAACATAGTAATCACACTATTCAATAACTTACCAACTGGATCTTTGGCAAAAACAGGTTTGGACGGAGGACTAGGGTCACTCACACCAACTTCATTCTCTGCCATCACACGGAACTCATATTCACATCCCTGAAGAAGGTCTGGTACCAAATATTCAGGTTCTGGGTATATACGTTCTTTTACTGCACGTGTCCATCTGCTTGTCATAGTTTCCTTCTTCTCCAAAATGTAATTAGTGATAGGCTTTCCACCATCACGAGGTTGTTCCCAGGCCACAAGTGCAGAATCTTTGTATACTTCCTTCACAACAGGTTGCTTTGGAGCCTCAGGGACTCCTGAAAGCAATAGGGTTACATTTTTTTCAGGAGGCATACTTTTGCAACTATACTTATAGCATCAAATACCTTTTTAGTGTTACTCACTGAATATATCTTTGGCTTTCATATCCTTAGAAAGAAGTGGATCACTAATGCCATATATATTCTGAGCACAAATTCTTATGATGTAGTCTCTCCCCTCAATTAGCTTTGGAACAGTACAAGTTGTCCTTGTACATGACGATGTCACAGGCATCCAGAGATCTCTGTTTGTGTCTCTCTTCTCAACAATGTAGTTAGAAACAGCAGATCCACCATCATCCAGAGGGGGGTTCCAGGAAATAACCATATGATTCCTGTAAACTTCATCAAAAATAACTGGACCCACTGGTGGCTGTGGACGGTCTAAGTAAAACATCATATGCAGTTTAATGCATGGGTTATTGTAATACAAAACAATATTTATTAGAAGAATTAAGCTGATGACTCCAAAAACTATATCTTACCAACAACAATCACATTGCAGAATCCTTTGCTGGAACCACTGCTATTTTTCACTATTACAGAGAATTTGCCACTATGTTCACGCTTAGCATTGGTTATACTCAAGCACAGTCTTGTAGTAGTATTTTTGAACTGGATATGGTCATCTTCTTTCAATTCTTCTTCATTTTTGGACCATTCAATGGTTGGAGACGGCTTTCCTGTATAGCGACCTTGGAGGGTACAAGTCTCACCGACCCGAACAATAAGTTTATCGCAGAAATCCAGATCAATCTTTGGAGGTTCTAATAATAAAAGTAGACATTTTTATGTTAAATTATTGCCAACTCATTTTACAATATTAAGCAATGTAATGAATTTATAATGAGTAATACAGAGATTACTTACCAAGTGCATCCTTGCAAGTGACTGGTTTAGTAGAGAATGAAGGCTTGCCTTGCCCGATTTCATTCACGGCACTGACCCGGAATTCATAGCTGGAACCTTCTTTGAGGCCCTCATAGGTGTATTTTCTATCCATCAGCTTGTCAGTTGTAAGACGAGTGAATTGATCTTTTCCCAACTCACGGGCCTCAAGTACATACATTGTAACCTCAGAGCCTCCATCATATTTAGGTGGTCTCCATGCCACACTGATTGAATCCTTCTTGATGGCTGTGACTTCCAGAACTTCTGGTCTCTCAGGTACAGCTGTTTTAGATGGATCAGAATGCAATTTGTTATTACAGAAATTATAGGAAAAATATACTGATGTTTAGACATATCAATATATAACATGTGCAAACACTGAAAATCTAAAATAATTATATTATTAAGAATTTAATTACTTACAAATAGGATCCCTTATAAGTACTTCCTTGCTTGACTCAATGAATGGACCCAATCCAATAATATTTTCAGCAGCAATTCTGAAAAAATAGGCCTTTCCATCATGAAGACCTTGCACAACAGCATTATGTCTTGTTACAGTGTAAGACACAGCAGTCCAGCCTCTGCGATCAGCTTCACGTTTCTCAATGATGTAATTAGTGATAGCTGACCCACCATCATCTTCAGGTGAGAACCATGTTAACTTGCAGGAGTCATTTGTAAGATTTTCACCTGTGAATGGTACACCAACTGGGCCAGGAACATCTGTGGATTAAGGTCAAAGCCAGTTTAGAGAACTGTTGTTTCATTTCACCTGCAGAAATTCAGATGCTATATACCATTTAACTACTTACCTAGCACTTCTACAATAACAGCCTTCCTTCGTTCACCTCCTTCATTCTTAGCGCTTAAGGTATAAATTCCCTGGTGCTTCCGCTTACAGTTCTTAATTACCAAAGCTGAGCTAATAGCTGTAGTTTCAACAACAGCTTCCTCTGGTAAAACACTATCATCCCTGTTCCAGGTGATCTGTGGAGCTGGTTTGCCTGACACATATGCTGTGATGCGTATGACACCACCAGCATGAACAACAATCCTCTCCTTCACTGTGGCATCCAGGTCTACCTCGGGGGCAACTGAGAATGGATATATGAATAGTTAAACAGAGGTCACCTCTACTAAGAAAAAATACGATTAAAATGTATTGTTCTTGGGACTTACTTGTCCTGTCCTTGACTTCAATCACTTCTGAGACATCACCAGGCTCACCAACACCTGCAGCATTCACTGCTCTAACTCTGAATCGGTAAAGCCCAAGCTCTTTCAGTCCAGAAACCACAAATTTGGTGCCTCTTATTTCCTTATCCTTAACCTAGAAGAAAAAAATAATGCAAATGAAATGATATGAAGCTTTATTTGCCATTTGTACAAATATACGTACATTGTAATCCTTCTTTTCACATATTACATTACATGCTTTAGGGGCCAACACAGATGTGGTTACTCTACAGAGCATGGGATTGGACATGACCACCTTCTGAACACAGGCACAGAGGCTTAACCAGCTTAGCCAAACACTACCCATTCAAGTCATATAAGAATCACATAAGTATCACAGTTTAAATGTTTTCTCTTGCTGTGTCATACCTTTTCCCATTCTTCTTTGCCCTCCTCTTTGTACTCAACAAAGTATCCAATAATTTTTGATCCACCATCATTGAGTGGTGGAATCCATTCCACATCAACTGTTGATTTGGTCCAGTCAGTTACTTTTGGAGTAGGAGGTCCAGGTGGTACTAAGAAAAACACATATAATGTACTTTAGGTTACACTTAAAATATTAACATTTATAACAACAACCTTATCAACAAATTACTGACTGCAAACATACCAATGGGGTCTCGGGCACAGACTGGATCGGATGGCACACTTGGAAGTCCACATCCTGCCGCATTAATGGCAATCACTCTGAACTGGTAAACAGATCCTTCAATTAGACCAGTTACAGTGTGTGAAACACCAAGGGGCATGATTCTGATTGGGTCACGGTTCACTCTGGTCCAACGCTTAGACGTTGTTTCTTTGCGTTCCAGCCAATATCCAGTGACCATAGACCCGCCATCATATTCTGGCTCTTCCCAATTGACTATCATAGAGTCAGCTGTCACCTCTGTAACAGTTGGCTTCTCGCATTGACCAGGAACAGCTTTTGAGAAAAAAATAGTATCACTGTTTAGTTGCAGTGTCTCAAAACAGCATGTACAGCATTTAAAAAAATGATACTTACTGAAAAGATTTCTGGCTTTCTCAGGTTCACTGTTTAGAGGTGGCCCAACTCCATATTTATTCTGAGCCATGATACGGAATTCATACTCATGCCCTTCTGTTAGTCTCTGAACTGTGTACAAGCATTCTTTGGGATCACTGGAAACATGCACCCAGGACTTCCGGTTGTCTTCACGTTTCTCAATAACATAGTTAGTAATCTTTGAACCACCATCATCCTTTGGGGGATTCCAGGATAAAGTAATCCTTTCAGCAAATACTTCCTCAAACTTAATTGGTCCAATAGGAGGCCCAGGCCGCCCTGCAAAATGAAATTTAAGCAATGCTTCAGTACATTTAATCTATCTTGTGTAAGTAAATTGAAGTATTATATATATAAATACAAGTCCATACCTAAGATATTGACCCTTATATCCTTGGAAGCCTTGCCCGCAGTGTTGCAGGCTGCAATTGTGTATACAGCAGTATCGTCTCTTTTGCATTGTTTTATCAGCAATGTGCAACGATCATCAGACACAAGCTTATTGACATGCTGATCATAATGAACATCTGTCTTGTCTTCTGCTTTATCAATGAGAGCTTTCTGCCAGGTCAGTGTAGGGAATGGACAACCCTTAATCTTAGCAACAATATAGATATCAGATCCCTCTTCCCCTTCCAACATTTCTTTGAGTTCAATTGTAGGAGCACCTAAAAAAAAAAGTCACGTCTGTTGTCATATCCATAATGAAATTAGATTTCAAACAAAAATATAAAACACACAATTATTGGCAATAAGTACTATTATTCTTTACATACATGTCTGGTCTTTCACAACAATTGGTCCAACAGTAGCAGAGGGTCTGCTTGCACCAGCCTCATTAACAGCCTTGACTCGGAACTCATACTCTCCTCCTTCTTTGAGGTCTTCAACCTGGAACATGGTCTCTTCAACATCACGCTTATTGCATTGTTTCCAAGTCTCCTTTTCTGTTCCACTAGTGTCCCAGCTGAGACGCTCAATTATGTAGTGTTTCACTGGAGCACCACCATTATTCTTGGGTGGCGCCCATGTAAGTGTTACTGTGTTCGTAGTCACAAAGTCAATCTTAAGCTTTGTGGGAGGATCAGGAGGATCTGAGGATTTAGAACATGGTAAGAATTTATGAATTCAATTTCATAAATTACACTGTTACATTTCTGATGATGGAAAAAAAACACTTACAAATTGGATCTCTGGCTTTTACGGGTTCTGTGGTCTCAGTAGGTGGTCCCATGCCAATGCGATTTTCTGCTCTGACACGGAACAGGTATTCCTGTCCCTCAAGAAGGTCAGGGACGACAAAGGCCTGACTTGCACAAGCTAGGTTGACTTTTGTCCAAGCACTGGTTCCAACAGCTTTCTTTTCAATGAAATAACTCTTGATTCGCTCACCACCATCATTATCAGGAAGTTTCCATGTAATCCTACATGTGCTTCTTGTGATGTCTGTGATTTTGAGTTCTTTTGGTGCTCCCGGTACATCTAAAAGCATTACACAATACTGTTATAAATGTTGGTTAATGTCATGAAATTCAATTTTAATGAAGAATTAGAAAAGTACATACCAAGCACATTCACTCTGACATTAACAAGTTTCTGTCCAGCTTTGTTTTTGGCTGTAATGGTGTATCTGCCTGAATGGCTTCTTTTGCAGTCATATATTGTAATGGTTGAAGATGTGTCACTGGATTGAACCTGTTAAAAGCCATTAGTCTTATGTAAATACAATAGTAATAAAATATAACAGTAATAAAAATCATTTTCCAAACACTGGGTGCATGTAAAAACAAATTTTGCACACCTGACAATAATGCACGCTAGATTTATAGAGATCTTTGAAGCAGATTGTACAGAACACTGTTAAAAATGTCCACTTCATCAAGGATAAACAAAACTGGGTATTAAAGTCTCAAGTAAAGTCGTATGCAAAGTCACCATCATGCCTAGGCTACTGTGATTTTCACTTAGCAACCATTTTGTTTAACGACCTGGCAACTTGAACAGAACTCGGTAGCTAAATGAGGAGTTCTTTTATGTGAAAAAAACTTCAAGTATATCTTGGTAAAAAGAAATACAGTGGTACCTCGGTTCTCAAACTCACTAGAACTCGAATTTCTTGAAAGTCGAACAAACCAGTTTGACCTAGAACTCGATCTGAATATCAGAAGTCCTAATATAATCATAATATTCAATATTGTACGTGCCAGGAAATGAGTCACACAGCACGTCTTTGAGCGGAAACAAAAGGTAACGCTTCAGTGTCAGCCTCGCATTTGCTGTAGTAGCAGCACTTGTTGGTGATAATGCTATTTTATTGAAAATACTGTATCAGGTAATACACTGTACTTTATATCATTTTGTTAGCCATTGCTCACCAAAAAGTTACGTAATAGTTGTACAAATGTTACAACCTAAAAGTCTGCTATTCACGAACAAATTAGAGTAATAATAAAGTTTTCTGGATTCAAAGTTTTTATTGTCATGTACAGACTACAATGCAATTCTTACTTCAATGCCTTCTTCACAGACTGGACGATTAACCAAATGAAGCAGCGCAACATTACAGTAACTAACAATAAATAAATCACTAATTTACGTGTACTATTGGAGCATTTATGTAATTTATTTTAACTTTATTTTACCAGGTAAATTAACTGAAAACCAGTTTTCACTGCTTTACGTGACATTTGGGAGAAATAGCAGATTACGCATCGGAACTGCCTGGGATACAAACGTCATGCATGTAACTAAACTCTTCAGCCAATAAGGGCAAAGGTGTGTCGTCACGGAGGCGGTTCCAGTTTGTGCAGCTGGGTGAGAGGTCGCAATGCATCTAACCGTAATGCATTGCGTCAGGATCAGAATGCGTTGCTTTAAGCCAGCGCTGTAAGCAAGTCGAACGCACCCAATGACCGGACTGGGGAAACAAACTGAAACGCGGACTTAATACAGAGGACTAATGACAACAACCAGAAACAGCTGATCACATGGGGATCCCACACGAGGTTAATGAGGGGGCGTGGCACATGGAAGGAGCGGACGATCTTGGCAGGACAGGGGTAATGTTGGGATAAGATCTTTATCGTTTTGGAAGCCATTAAGAAAAAAATGCTCTTCTTATTTTATCCTGTTCATTTTGTGTTTAAATGCTTAAAAAAAAAAAAACATATTTAGGTGTAATTTTGGGGGGCCGGGAACCAATTAATTGGTTTTCCATTATTTCTTATGGGAAAAATTCCATCAGAACTCGAACTTTTTAGGATTCAATCCGGAGTCCGGAACGGATTAAGTTTAAGAACCGAGGTACCACTGTATATATAAACATTACTGTCATATCATACAAAAGAAACTGCAAATGAATCATTGATTAGAAATGTTAAATGTTAATCTACTTCTGTAATTTGATTGCCTTATAGAAGTGTTTTTGATTACTAGAATCATAATAGGGCATCATGATAATCCCATCATTTGCAAAAAAAAAGTTATGAGTTCTTAATTTTTTTGCGACACTTGCTCCAATTATAGCACTTAAGACGTTTTCATGACATGCTTTTAATTTTAATGCCATTTAAAGTTCCTGGGCCCAAAAACTTGTACCTCTGAATCCACAGGAAGAACATGAAGCCGATCTTTCGTTTCTGTCTTTGCACCCCCTTCAAACTCCCATGAAACCTTTGGGGTAGGACGCCCATTGAATGTTGCAGGAATCTTGATAATGGAGCCAGCCCGGCAGGACATTAATTCAAGTGCATTGACATCAACAAAGATAGTAGGCTCCTCTGGAAATAAAAAAGCATTATCAGCATCATTGTGACCAGTACATGTGGATGCATTTTTATAATCTCATGGTTGTTACCTTGAAGCTCCTTGATCAGAACTTCTGTGGTTCTGGGGCTAGGCTCAGATTCGCCAATGTCATTGACAGCAATCACTCTGAATCTGTACCTCTTCAGCTCAGGCAGATTTGGCACAGTGAATTCAGTGGTTGGATGCAATGCATCTGGCCCATTTACTCGTGTCCATTCTGATGTACCCTCGTCCTGTTTTTCAATGATATAGCCTTTGATAGGACTGCCACCATCTTTTTCTGGGGGTGTCCAGGTAAGAGTGACGCTATTCTTGGTTTTATCTGCAACCTCAGGGGTAGAAGGCATACCAGGAGGATCTGGGAAACAGAACAAAATTAAGAAATGTTAAGACAAAATAGTGTGATTTTTCCAATGGAATATATTAAGTAAATAATTTTTAGCACTCTAGCTAGAGGGGTACAGCATATCATTCTGAAAACAAATATAGTGCCTAATTAAGACAAATGATAATTATTCTTCAGTTTAGCTTAATAATAAGGTCTAGGGCAATAATTGGTATTTAATAGTATTTTAACATTTCCACCTATGTGGTAATTCAGAATACGTATTTATATATTAAGCACGCTTCTTTAATTATTAAAGAAAGACAGAAATACCAAACTCCACTCACATGTAAAAACCCAACTGAATATACATATGCATTCTTAGGAAAGCTATAATACAGAACTATATGACATTGTAAATTTCACTTACACAGAGGATCAACAGCTAATGCTGGGTCAGATGGTTCACTTGGCGGTCCAGTTCCACCAGCATTGCAGGCCATTACACGGAACTGATACTCAATACCCTCAATAAGACGAGGAACACTGAATTCCCAGCCTTTCAAACCACGTTTTGAGATAGGGGCTCTATTTACTCGAGCCCAGTATGCTCCTCGTTTCTCTTTCTTTTCCAGCCAGTAGCCTGTAATAGTGGATCCTCCATTATCTAAGGGAGGTTCCCAAGTAACCAGCATGGAGGATTTTGTGTGCTGAGCAACTTGTGGTTTCTCTGGTGGACCAGGGAGTCTAAAAGGATCCTTAGTGACAACTTCTTCTGATTCACAAGCATCACTGATACCATACTTGCTCTGAGCTTTGACCCTGAACTGATAGGTGCCATCAGTTTCCAGGTTCCACACCTTAAACACATTAAAAATAAGTGGGATATTAAAATACATTATATAACTTGTTAATTTTACCTATAATAAACATATATAATATTTTATTTTTCTATGCTTATACTAACCCCAATTTTCCTGTCGATTACACAGTTATTCACTGCTTCCCACTCTGGTGTCTCTTTGCTTTTATCTTTCCTTTCAACAATATAGTTTGTAATCTCAGTGCCTCCATCATCTACTGGTGCATCCCAGTTAAGATAGCAAGATTCGGCTTTGATGTTAGAAATCACAACATTACGAGGTGGTGTTGGGCGGTCTGTGGGATTGAAGAACATAAACATAACTATCAATAACTTCCCAGTTACATAATAATCAAGCAGTTATTTTCATGAATGAAACCTACCTAGTACATCAACCCTGATAGTGTGATGAGCAGATCCAAGAGCATTTGTAGCTGTTATTGTGTAGTAGCCTTTATCTTGTCTTACAGTTTCGGGGATGCTAAGCTTGGCATTTGCTTTCATTCTGTGAACTGTCTCAGATTCCATTAAAAGTGTTTTAGTTGGTTTTGGAATAACAACTTCATCCTTTGACCATTCAATCTTTGGTAATGGGAGACCGGTCACCTCAGCCGGAATTTCTATGAGCTCTCCCCTCTTCACAATGATTTCATCCGCTACGAAGCGCTTCAGCAATGTCACAACTGGTGGAACTATAATTTAAAAAATACATTTTATTTACCTGTTCAAATTTAATTAATATAAATATTACTGTACATGTATCATTCCACAAAATAAACAAACCTTCATCATCTTGAATTACTGCAGTCAATGGTAGTGAAGGGTCACTTTCACCAATTTCATTAAATGCCTTCACGCGAAATTCATATGTGTGGAACTCAAAGAGGTTTTCTACTGTAAAAGTGAGATCCTTGCAGGGTTCTTTATTGGCAGGTGTAAATGCAGGCTCATCATGCCTTTTCTTTTCAATATAGTAGCCAATAACTGGACAGCCTCCATCATTACGGGGTGGCTTCCAATTCAGAGTAATGGATGACTTGGTCCTTTCAATGTACATGAATCTCTCTGGTGAAGTTGGTGGACCTAATATTCATAAAGAAACCAGTAATTAGACAAATATATTTTCATCCAACAATCTTCAATCAAAGCACTAATGGTTCCAAATTACCTTTTGGATCAACTGCAAGAATAGGCTCCAATACCACAGGAGGGCCACAGCCATGTTTATTCTTTGCCATTACACGGAATATGTATTCTTGTCCTTCAACGATACCCCCAATTTCACATTTAGATGCAAAGGTGTCTATGGGCTGTCTCCATGATTGCGATTTTTTGTCCAGTCTTTCTGTTACGAATCCAGTGAGATCACTTCCACCATCATCCTCAGGATCGGACCAATTTAGTATCACCAACTTTCTTGTAATAATAACAGGCTTCAATTCAAGCACAGGGCCAGGAACGTCTGATGAAATTCAAATGGCGTGTTATTTAAAATAACATTATAAAGTAAACAACATAATTTAGACATATTATTAGTACCAGGAGGTTTTTATTACCATAGACTTCCACTCTGGTCCATGCTGATTTGGTTCCACTGCTGTTTGCAGCAATAACCTGGTACTTGCCTTCATCCTTCCTCGTGATATTTTTGACTATAAGTACACTTTCCTTGCCTTCACCTTCAATTGCAACACGGTCTTTATTAGGTGTACCATCGTCCTTTGTCCATTTCACATATGGTGGTGGTCTGCCAGTTATATGTGCAGGCAGCCTCAACGTCGTCCCAGCTCTGATCATAACATTACTCTTCAAAGACAAGTCAAGCTCGACAACTGGAGGCTCTGTAGAAGTAAACGATAAATTAAACTTCTTTGTTTTAGCAAAGCATGTGATCTATGCTATTTGTGAATGTAACACTAGTTACCTTGTGGATCTTTCACTATAGCAGGTTCAGTCATGCCGGGGGGGCCTTCACCTGCAGCATTGACAGCTATGACACGAATAATGTATTTTGCACCTTCTCTAACTCCATATACTGTAAATTCTTGGCTTTTACATGGTCTCTCTGTGTTACGTGACCAATCATTTGATCCTGCTAGGACCTTGTCAACATGGTACCCAAGGATGTCTCCACCACCATTGTACTTGGGAGGATCCCAAGCCACTTCAATGGAACAGCAAGAAGTATCAGCTATCCTTGGAATTGGTGGACCAGGTGGCACTTAAAAAAACAACATTATCACATTGTTACATTATTACTATACTTATTAGTAGCAGTAGTAAAAGTAGTAGTAGTAGTAGTAGTAGGCCTATGTTGTTACAATTATATTTACATATCATATATTAAAATTATATTTTAATATAAAATAGTCCTTTAACAGATATGTTTTAACTTACATATAGGTTCTTGTGCAGTTTTGGGATCAGATGGAATGCTAAACTTCCCAGGTCCAGCTGCATTCTCAGCACAGACTCTGAAGATATATGTCATGCTTTCAGTCAGACCTTCAGCATTCAGTTCAAGTGTGTTGATCAGATTTCGGTTAACTCTAGCCCAGTGTTTGCTGTTAATTTCACGTTTCTCAACCCAGTAACCCACAATAGGGCTACCGTTGTCTTTTGGCTCTTTCCAGGTAACAAGCATGCTGTTGGA
Source organism: Paramormyrops kingsleyae (assembly GCF_048594095.1). NCBI lineage: Eukaryota > Metazoa > Chordata > Actinopteri > Osteoglossiformes > Mormyridae > Paramormyrops > Paramormyrops kingsleyae. The sequence goes on from NC_132812.1 coordinate 13,449,950, forward strand.
AGTGATATCTTCAATTTCAGGCTTGTCAGGGGCCTCAGGTGGATCTGTAATAGACAATTATATAAACTAGATGACATTTCAATCTATCATTATTTGAAATATTTTAGTACTATAAGTGGGTGTAGAAAATGTATGTATGTATGTATGAATAGATGGATGGATGGATGCTTAAAATGTCTCACCAAATGGATTTTTAGCAACCAGTGGAGCTGACACACATGGTGCTCCAGGCCCAAACTTGTTTTCAGCTGTGATCCGGAAGATATACTGTTTTCCTTCAATCAGTTTGGTCACTTGGAATTTACAGACTCTTAGAGTTGAAGTCACAGTAACCCATCCAATTTCAGCTTTGGAGTTATCTTTTTTCTCTAAGATGTAGTTCAGGATTTCACTACCACCATCATCTACAGGTGGATCCCACTTGCATAGGATTGATGTGTTCCTGATTTCCTCAAAAACAAAGTTAACTGGAGGTCCAGGTACATCTACAAATTCAAAAGAATAAAAATACATTAAATAAATTATTAGGGCAAGAAAATTCAGTGGCATCCAGGAGACAAACTTAATTGTGATCTTCAGTGGTCATATTCGAATATAAAAACAGTACTCCACATCATGAAGCATTTGCCACAGATTGAAAAAATTGTACATGCCCTGAATACAGAGTTTAACAAAAGATATGGTAAAACTGAATGGACGGACGGACAGACAGACAAACAGACAGACAGCCAGATGATTGATAGATAGATAGATAGATATATATATATATATATATATATATATATATATATATATATATATATATATAGATGATACTTCACTTACCAAGCACATTGACTTCACAGGATGCAGAAGCAACTCCATGATCATTCTCTACCTTGATCATATACTTCCCATGGTCACTTCTGACACAATCATGTACAAGTGCAGAGGACTCGCCCTTCCTGCTGATGTCGATTGAAAGACGTTCAGGGAGGGAAGGGTAAGAAGGTTCCTCTGGTTCAGCAGAGACATCAGTATCTTTTTTCTTTTTTGGTTTCTCAGGCCGTTTTTTCTTTGCCACTGGTTCAATATATCCATTATTCCAGTACCATGATATAGTTGGGTATGGAGATCCAGATATGCAGGCATCCAATCTTATTTCCCCACCTTTCTTGACTGTTAGACCAGACTGTAAGCTTCCACTCAGGAAAACCTTAGGTCGTTCTGAAAACATATATATATATATATATCTATATAAGTATTTACCTTCTCAGATATGTTTACTGCAAAGTTATTTATTGGACATGTGTCTACTTACCAGTAGATTCAGCAGCCTTAACCAGTGGACTGCTGCGAGATGGATCACTAACACCAGCGGCATTTTCAGCCCGAACACGGAACTGATATTCCTTGCCCTCATTCAGGTTCTTAACAGTGTAGGACAACACAGGCACAAGGAAGTCATTGCATCTCTCAAACTTCTCAGACCCCTTCATTGTCTTCTCTAGGATGTAGCCCATGATTTTGCAACCACCATCATACATTGGAGGTTTCCATGTAAGAGTTATAGACTCAGAACTAGGATTGTGGGTTTCAACATCAACAGGTGGATCCGGCCGTTCTGAAAGATAATGAGTCAAGAATCAACATATATGACATATAAAAACTTAGAAACATTAATTATGGATTCATATAAAACTTACGCTTTTGATCCTCTGCAATCACAGGGTTGCGGATCTCAATAAACTCTCCACCACCAATCTTGTTAACGGCTTTAACACGGAAGTAGTACTCTCCATTAGGAATAAGATCTTTAACAGGCCAGCTCAATTTGTTCTCTCCTGACATAACAGCAACATATGTGCGTCTGCCAGCCTCTCTTCGCTGTACAACATAGTGAAGAACAGGACTGCCGCCATCACTGTCGGGAGGTTCCCATGAGACTTTGCAGGAATTCTTTGTGACATCACTGGCAACAATATCTTTGCATGGTCCAGGAAGACCTGTGAAAAAATGAAAAATAAATTGAACAGAATGCAAATGGATAATAATTAGCATATTTTTCATTAAGTATTTGATAGCAGTTCTTACCAATAACTTTAAGGTTGATTGTTCCTGTAGTTGAACCAAGTTTGTTCTCTAGGGTAATAGTGTACAAACCAGCATCAGCATGCAAACATTCTGTAATTTCTAAGTGGGCAGCAGTGTATTCAGAAGTAAAGATACATCTTTCATCAGCCTTTAACTCCTTTCCATCTTTGTGCCAAGAAACCTTAGGTTGTGGTACAGCTCTGTATGGGATGGGGAGTGTCAGTTTTTCTCCTTCCACCACTACAACGTTCTGAGTTTGGATCTCCAAAGTAGGGTTACCTATTGAAGACCAAAAAAGAAAAGAAAAATATCACCGTATTAGTCAATGATAATAAAGTTTTGTGCTGTATAAATTTTTTTGAAGGATACGTACAGTCAGAATCCTTAGCAAAGACATTCTCCGATATGTCTGAAGGTTCACTGACTCCAACAGAATTAACTGCACGCACTCTAAAGATATATTCTTTTTCTGGAATTATGCTTTCTTCTGCTTTATATTTTAGCTCTTTGACAGGACGTGAATTGACTCTCATCCACTTCTCAGTTCCTGCTTCACACTGCTCAATATGATAGCCCAAAATGGGACTGCCACCATTCTTTTCTGGTGGTTTCCAAGCAATAGAGATGTAGTTTCTGCTGGCATCAGTGACATGCAGTTCCAGAGGAGGAGATGGAGGACCTAGGTAATTTGAAAAAATATCATGGTAATATGACAAACACAACAACAATGTCATTAGATTCTCACTCAGTATTTCCAGTACCAACATACCAGTTGGATCTTCAACTGTAATGATATCTGTTGGTTCACTTGGGTGCCCAACTCCGGCTTCATTTTCAGCACAGACTTGGAACTGAACATCAGTTCCTTCAATGACATCTGTGACTCTGTATTGGCAATCGGGTCCTGCTGTCTTCCCTGAACTCACCCAACGAGTTCCAAGCTTTTCCTTCTTTTCTATGACATATCTACCAGGACATAAAAAAGATTTTAATTTTTTTTTCTGGACATCGTCTTATTGTGCCCTCAAAATAAATATAAATCTATGAATATCAGTTAATGTACCTTGTGATTGGTCTTCCACCATCGTTCTTAGGAGCTTCCCATTTCAGATCAACATGTGTCTTTGTGACTTCCATAACAGTTAAAGCATAAGGTGGTCCAGGAGTAGCTAGAGCAAAGAAGTAGAAATATGTCTTGAGTAACTCCATTGTACCACAAAATAGCAGCTGCAATGAAAAGTCAAGTAAAAAAAATCTTACTGAAGGTATCCTTGGCTAGGACAGAGTCCTCAAGTTCACAGAAATCACTCTGGCCAACAGCATTCTCTGCTGCCACACGGAAAACATACAGCGAGCCTTCACTCAGTGGAGTTACACTGTATTTAGTCTCTTTTACAGTGGTGTCAACTGCCTGCCAGCCCTTGCGCCTCACATCTCTCTTCTCCACAATGTAGTTCGTTATGGGTGAGCCACCATCTCGCTCTGGTGCTGTCCACTTAAGGTCAGCACAATTCTTGCAAACACTAACCACATTAAGCCAGCGTGGAGGTGAAGGAGGATCTACCATGTAAAGAGAAAAATTTGACATAATTCATATAAAATCATAATTGTTTACACCTCACAACCCAGACCAGGATAAGAGGTTAGAAGATGGATGATTGAATACTTATTTACATGGTTTCATTCATCTTGTTATCAAAACCTATAAAGCTTCAGGTTTTAAAAATACATATTCAAGTTCCTATTTATTTAAGTTTCCGTTTCCATTGGAGTTACAGCAGTGGTTTCCACAATAATGCAGCTAAATGGCTTACTCAGTCTCTCCTTGCAGAGCACTGGATCACTGGGATCACTGGGTTCACTTTCACCAGCGATATTAACAGCTCTGACCCTGAAGGAGTACTCTTGCTTCTCCATCAGACCCTTAAGAAAGTACTCAAGCATGGTCACACCCTCAGCCACACGGACCCAGTCAACAGTTCCACTCTTAAGCAGTTCAATGACGTAGGATTCTATCTTAGCTCCACCATCATGCTCAGGTTTAGTCCATTGCAGGAAAGCTGAGGTTTTAGCAACATCTTTAACTGTAGGTTTTCCCGGAGGCCATGGAGGATCTGAAATGGGACATAATTCATAACCATTTTTTTGCAGAAAGATGGGTGAATCAAATAGAAGGTAACACTGGTTGAAATTAACATTAATGAATTACCAATTGGATCTTTAACCAAAACTGGATCAGTTTCCTGGCTTGGTTTTCCAAGTCCAGCAAGATTCTCAGCAGCAACACGGAACTTGCTCTTCTTCTTTGTTGGCAGCCCTTTTACTCTGCAAATGAACATAGTATTATTAACAACGAAGAAGAAGAAGAAGAAGAAGAAGAAGAAGAAGAAATGTAATCATAAAAATTCTACTTGACCCAGTTTCTAAATTCATACCTAAATGTGGTATCTCTGATTGGCAGCTTGTTACACCTTATCCACTTGTCATTGTCTGGATCTAGTCTCTCAATCCAGTATCCAGTAATAGGGCTGCCACCATCTTCATCAGGTTCATTCCATGTAAGTGTTAAAGCATCCTTGGCAACATCAGAGGGCTGGAGTTTTGTTGGAGAACCAGGTGGATCTACAAAAAACAAATTAAAAATGTAAAACAGAAAATAGAAAACAAAAGCTTTAAAATATAACAAATCAATGTTATTATAATATAAATTACGTACCAAAAGAGTACTTGGCAACAACGGGCACATGTTCCACAGAGGGACCAATTCCATATTGGTTCTCAGCAAAAACCCTGAAGACATATTCTTTAAGGGCCACCAGATTGCAGGCTTTGAATGTGGTCTGCTTAACTGTAGAGGAGAGTTTGTGCCAGACCTGACTCTCTGTGGCTCGTCTCTCAACTATATAATTAGTAACTTTTGAGCCACCATCATCTCGAGGAGGATTCCAGGCGAGGAAACAGGATTCATTGGTGACATCAGAGATATCAAAAGCAGCTGGAGGGCCTGGTTTATCTGTAGGGTACATTTTAAAACATAACAGTATGATCATTTTTTAAAAGAAAGTTTTTTTAAAAAGTTACAAAAAATCAGAAAACAATACTGTACCAAGTATGTTAACATCGACAGTTGCAGTAGCACGGCCACTGCTATTAACTGCCTCAATGATGTAGGTAGCTGTGTCGTCTCTTGTTGTTTTGGCAATAGACACCATAGAATGGCCAGGTTTAGTGTCAATTGAAACTCTATCATCTGGCTTCAGAACAACATCAGCCTTGGTCCAGGTGACTTTGGGTTCTGGTTTGCCAAGCACACCAGCAGGTAGCTCAATCTTAGTTCCAGCCTTGGCAGTCAAGCCAGCAAGCAGCTTTACATCTAACATGATCTCAGGGGGCTCTGTGTAATGGAACAAAAACACAATTAGCTTCCTGTAAAAATAACAAAGATATAATTTTGTATGTCATAATGAATATACCTTTTGGATCAACAGCCAAGATTTCATCTGTTGCCCTGCACGGTTGACTAGCACCGAGTCTGTTCAGAGCTCTGACACGGTAAGCATACCATTGTCCTTCAGTGAGGCCAGTAACTTGGAATCTGTGAAGAAATAATGATTAACCTCTTCATTGCATCACACTACCTACTAAATCTGAAAGAAACATACAGTTATAGATTATTTCTACTTACTTTAGCTCAGGTATGGGATCACCACATGGTTCCCACTTGTCAGTGCCACGCTGGCACTTATCAACAATGTAGCCTTTAATTACAGAGCCACCATCATATTTAGGAGGCTCCCAGGATAAGAAGATTCCAGTAGCAGACTTATCTCTCCATTTCAGGTCCTCAGGTGGGTCAGGAACAGCTGGAATTAAAGTTTATAATGTCACAGTTCCTCAAATTCTACAGCATTTTATTTATCTGAATATGGTCAAATATAAGCCAATTTATTAAATTAGATTAATTTAGGCTAGTCACTTACTAGCTGGGGAGGAGACATTAACTGGTTCCTCAATGTATGCAGGCTCTCCTGGACCACACTTATTACAGGCAGTAACTCTGAACAGATACTCTTTGCCTTCAATAACATCGGTAATGGTGTATTCCTGATCCTGTATACCACTGATAATCTGAAATTGTAATATAACAGGTTAACTGGCAGGATCACAAAACGTTGCTATAGTGTATTATTATGTATATATTCCATAAATTATTTTGCAACAAAAGTTTTAAACTGTACATCCATACCTTCACCCATGTTTTACGTGATGCTTCACGTTTTTCAACCTGGTAGCCAGTTAATGGACTTCCCCCATCATGCTCTGGTGCCTCCCACATCAAATGTACTTGACGCCTGGTCACTTCTGCAACTTTGAAGTCTCTGGGTGCACTTGGGGATGCTAAAAAAGTCAAGAAAAACAAGAATGATAACTTTTTCTTTAGCCCTTAAGACATAAGAGTTTATTGTTCTAAGACTGCGAATTCATATACCAATGACATTGACGTCAATCTCTCCAGAGATAGTGGCTGCATCATTTTCAAGATGGATAGTGTAGATGCCCTTATCTGGGCGGACACTTGGAGTGATGATGAGTTCCGTAAATGTGCTTTTGGTGACCATGGACACTCTGTCTCCTGCAGCCAACTCCTTGTCTCCCACACTCCAGTGGGGAATGGGCAAGGGGTATCCAGTAATTGGGATGCGGATAGTGAGAGGATGAGGGACGATTACCTCTAAACCATCCTTAAAAGCACTTAGATCCATAGTAGGGGCAACTACAAGAAAAAAATAAAATCCACATTAACAAATTAATGAAATTTAAAAAACTGCTGTATGCAAAAATATAGTTTCCATTTTTCCAAGCAAAACTGCTTTTTACGTACCATGTGGATCATCGGCCACGAGAGGTCCAATCTGGTCAGCTGGGTCAGAAACACCTGCTGCATTTTCAGCTGACACTCTGTAATGGTACTTTTGTCCTTGTTTCAGGCCAGTCAGCTAAACAAAAAAAAAAAGAAATGAAAGAAAATAAAGAATTATATTTATGACATTATGAATGCCATATTTACTTGTAGACAGGTATTAATCAGAATAATTTTTCAGTTCTTCACGCTGCTAAACGATAAATACATAATATACAGTAAATACCTTATAACTAAGGTCCTGGCAAAGCCTGGCATTGCATCTGAACCAATTGTCTGTTCCATCCTCATACTTTTCAATAATATAGCCAGTGATTGTGCTGCCTCCATTACTTAGAGGTGTCTCCCATGTCAGTTGAATGGAGTCCCTTGTCTGGTCAGTGTAACTGAAGTTCAGTGGGGGACTTGGTCTCTCTGAATGTAAATACAGAAGGTAAAATTACTATAAATACTGATCTCCAATCACAGAAGTTATACTACACCTGTCAGCTTTACTAACCAATGGGATCCATGATCTTCACTGGGTCAGTAGCAAAGCTTGGCTTTCCAATTCCAGCTTTGTTTTCAGCTCTTACTCGGAAGATATATTCCTTATTCTCCACAACATCATTGATGACAGCTGTGCAGTCTTCTGGCTTGGTCACCAAAGCTGCTTCCCATCTAACAGATGTTCTATCACGTAGTTCAATAATGTATGCTGTAATTTCTGATCCTCCATCATACAGAGGAGGCTCCCAGGAGAGAGTGGCACCAAACTTATTCACGTTTCCAACCATAACATTCTGTGGTGCCTCAGGAACATCTGAATTACAAAAATACAAACCAAAAAATGGAAATATTATCTTTATTTCAGATTTTTAGTTTTGTATTCATGCACTACTTAGACTCAGTAATGCAATATGAAAAAAAAAAATATATATATTATATATATATATTTATATGTGTGTGTAAAAAAATAATCCATATATACATGTGTATATATATGTATGTATGTATGTACCGTATATACTGTATATATATATATACACACACACATACACAAATATACACAATGCTTACCAAACTTGTTCTTAGCTTGAACAGGGTCCTCCGTCTCTACATTTGGTCCACTTCCTACTCTGTTACGTGCACAGACACGGAAAAGGTACATGGAGTCCTTGTGCAATCCTGTCACGCAGAACTCTGGCCCCTCTGCACTGTCAGTTGCCATTGTCCAGGTCTTGCGTTTAATATCACGTCTCTCTACTACGTAGGCAATGATCTTGCTTCCACCATCACTTTCTGGTTCATCCCAGACAAGGCTAACCTCACCATCAGCGGTGTCCACAACACTAAGATTTTTTACAGGTCCAGGGACATCTAGAAACAAGTAATTCAGTTACATTTCTGTTCCCAAAAGCTTCATCACATTTTTGAGAATATTTTTATATTATAAACTGTATTTTGCAAGTAATATCATTACATATTCACTAGCAAATTGGTCATATACTTTTTGGATAGGATGGGGACAAAACTGTTAAATCTTACCAATAACCTCCAAATTAATGAAAGCCTCTGCCTTTCCATGTTTGTTCTGAATAACAATCTTGTATCTGCCTTGGTCAGACTTTTTGGGGTCCTTCAGCCTGTATTCTGTTCTGTCAGTAGAAGTGTCAATGTTTTTGCTGGGAAGACTGACATCTTCGTAAAACCACTCAGCTTCAATGTCAGGATAGGCATCATAGGGAGTTGACATAGTGAAGGGCTTTCCAGCATCAGTCACAAGGCTTTGATCTGTAGTCTTGAATTTTGGAACAGCTATACAAGACACAAATGAACCAATCAACTAAAAAACATTTAAACAGTTGAAAGAGAGCAGCATGGTAATTTCAGCATACCTGCTAGTTCCAGCTTGGCTTTGGCATCCTTATCCTTTGCAATGATTCTATATTCACCCTGATCACGAGGTCTGGTCTCACAGACTTGAAGTCTGTGAACCTTGCCTTCACTCATCATCTGATACTTGTCACCCTGAACAACTGTCATGTTGTTTCTTAACCATTTCACTTCAACTCTGTCCTTGTTGAGCTCAGCCTCAAATATAACATCCGAACCAGGGGGCTCAAAGCTATCCATCGGTGGTCTAATTATTTCAACAGGAATTTCTGCAAAAAACATCAAAGAAAGCATAAATTACATAGAAACTGTAAAATTTCACAAATAATGTGAATCATAAAAAGCGAAAGGCTTACCTTCAACAAAAAGCCTAGCTCTTGAACGTCTATCATCAACACCACAGGCATATTCACACTCGTCATCCAGTCTACACTCTCTGACAAGCAGTCTGCAGGTCTTGCCTTCTTTCTCAAAGCGGTATCTTGAAAAATAAATTATTTATATAATAAATATTTATTTACTAAGCATTTATTGACCATATGCATAAAATATAACCTCTTGCCACAGAAAACACTAGCAGTACTATTTTACCTGGATAGAACATTTCAAATGGCTTACCTGGGTCCCTCTCTGATCTCACGGCCATTCCTGTACCATTTGACTTCGGCTTTCTCCTTGGAAAGCTCACAGGAGAATTCAGCATCCTCAAACTCAGTGATAGTCTGGTCCATGAGCTGTGTTAGAAAGTCAGTTGGTGCCTCGCTAATAATCAGCTCAGCTGTGGACTTGTCAGAACCAGCAATAACGGAGTATTCAGCTTCATCAGCCAAGCTACACTCCTTAATAATTAAAGAGTGTTTCTGTTTATCCACTTTGTACGAGATGCGTTTGTTGAAGGTGATTCCTTGACCTGCCTTCATCCATTGTACTGTTACATTTGATTTATTCACTTTGCAAGAGAAGGTAACTGTCCTCTTTTCTTGAGTCTCACAGTCCTCAAGGGGCTCAATGATCCTTAGATCCTCCTCTGCAATTTAGAGTAACAGATTAATTAATTACAAAGTCTCAAACAAAATGATGATGACAATGATAATAATAATATTAATAATAATAATAAGAAGAAGAAGAATAACCTTGTACAGTGAGTTGGGCAGAGCTCTGAGCATGTTCACCACGCTGATTTGTTAATGTTATTGTATAGTTAGCTTCATCGGATTTCTGAGCATCTCTGATTCTCAGAGAAAACACATTGTCCTTCTGAGACATGGCAAATTTTCCACTCTCGAAAATTGTTTCACTGTTTTTCAGCCACTTTGCTTTCGCAGTCTCTGTATTGGCCTCACAGTTGAAAACTATTTCTTGACCTTCCTTTGTTTCAGTATCTTTGATAGGTATTATAATCCTAAGTTTTTCTGCAAAAATAAAAACAAGAAAACTGATCATGCACTGTACAGGACAAGTATTGCTTAAGATTTCTAAGATTACACAACTCCACTGTGACCCTGACCAGGATAAGCTCTTAGAAGATGTACTGTATGGAAAGATTACACAACTCTTCATATTTATTAATGTAATATTAATGAAGGAATTACAAAGAAAATACAAAGCAACTACACTTAATAAAGCACTTACCGGTGACAAACAGTTCTGCAGTAGCCCTTGTAGTGTCAATAAGGGCAACGTATGGTCCCTCATCCTGTAGCAGGCAGTCCTTAATGATAAGTGCCCTTCTCTTCCCATCACAAACAATGTCATATTTTTCTCCAGCTTCAAGCTCCTTGTCACCCTTGAGCCATTTAACCTCGTATGTGTCTTTGGAAACTGAACAGACAAACTCCGCCTTTTCACCTTCAACCACTTCTTGGCTCTTAGGTCTGGAAATAAACTCTGCAGCCAGTTCTGTAAAACAGATCTCATTCTTATGTTCTTATAATATCAATTCTTAAATAATCGAAATATACTCTAAAAATACAGAAAAAAATGAAATGCAATGGGCTATAGAATGCAATGAGCTTTAGAAAAAGTCCCACCCTCCAGAAGTGGCCATCTACCTGCCACAGCCAGATGTTACGTGGGTGAATCTATTTCATGTGAATACAGGCAATCATTGTAGAATTTCATCCTTTACCGTGAAGATCTTACCATTAATCCTCAGTGTTGCTGAGGTTCGTGAGCCAGGTAGGCGGCAGTTATACTCTCCAGTGTCGTCCATGCAGAGGTCTCGAATAATAAGTATCCTCTTTCTGCCATCTACGATCTGTTCATATCTGCCTCCCTCAGGTAGCTCCTGTTCACCTTTGTACCATGTGACGTCTGCGCTGGGCTTTGAAACCTCGCAGATCATCTTAATGCTGTCAGTTTCAGTGCCCTCTATATTAGACAGATTCTTTGTAAACACAGCTTCTTCCTCTGGAAAAGAAAGTATCATATGAACAATTTCTCTAGAAAATTATTAGATTCAGGGTGAAATTATACAGGTATTCCTTCCCATGTTCTAGATTTTAAGGAGGAAAGAAATTTAGGACCTGCTTAAAAAGGTTTCTTTTAAAATCACTGCACAATCTGCAGTTATGAACAGAAGCTGTAAATGTTACCAACTATCAACTAGGACAGTCTGTCAGCACAACTGCGCAGTCAGTTAACACCTATGTATATGTTATTCATCTTTGCCATTATCCATGTGCAATTCTCCTATATAAATATAAATATACAAGTTACATATATACAGTGGATATTGCACAGTGTAAGAACAGTCATATATAGAGGACCATATCATATATGCAATATGTGTAATGGTATACAAATTTTTCAGAATTTTTATTATTACTAATTTGTTCTAGTACCTTTTGGTTTGTTTTTTTCTCTTGGCTATTGTTACAAGTAAATTTCCCTGTTGTGGGATCAATAAGTCTTATCTTATCCTTGAAACTGAAAACCTAAAGCTATAATCACACTAAAGCGAAAAATATCCAATGTCTTTGCAGAGTCAAGTGAAAATGGGCATGACTTGAAAATATGGTATGCCGTGGTATTTTCATCAGATTTGCTCAGGTTGGGGAGCATTCACTGGTACAGAGCGTTGCTGCACCCACCACATAACAAAACACCCCAGGATATAGGTTGCTAACCCCCCAGGCCGACATGTGGTGCAGTCCCACCCTCTGGAAATGGCCATCTATCTGTCACAGCCAGGTGTTATGTGGGTATCCCCTTGAAATGGTCCAGCTGCTTGGGTCCTCAGTGATGAGGATCCTGTGAGCTTGATCACCCTCAGGGAATTGCACCACATGCCTGTAGTGCTCCCTCACAATGCAGGTAATGTGCCTCATTCGGGACTCCCTGAGCAACAGCCAATCCTGCAATACCCAAGGATTCTCCAAAGAGACACATTACCAGTGGAGACCAGCCTTCATTTCAGGTCACCGGACAGCATCCATGTGTTACAGCCATACAACAAAACAGGAAGCACCAGCACTCTAAAGACTTGGACCTTCGTCCACTTGCAAAGATTTTGGGAGTGTCACACACCCCTTTCCAGTGACCTCATGACCGCCCATGCTGTCTCAGTCCATCTTCTGACTTCATAGGAATGTCGCTGTCGAGGTAAGCGAACCTCTCAATGCGGCTGACATTCTCCCCACAGACACAATGCTGATAGTTGTGCTCAAGAAATCATTAAAGGCTTGAATCATGGTTTTTATCCAGGACACTAACAGGCCCACACACTTAGACTCCTCACTCAGTCTCTCCAGAGCCCTGATCAGAGCCTCTATTGATTCCGTGAAGATCACAGCATCATCGACAAAGTCAAGATCAGTGAATCTTTCTTCACCAACAGATGTCCCACAGGCGCTGGTCCCCATGTCTCTGCTCAACACCCAATCCAAGCAAGCATTGAACAGAGTAAGAGCAAGAACACACCCCTGAAGAACCCCAGAATCACCTCAGAAGATCGCAAAGGTTCTGCTTCCACTCTGCACAGCACTCACAGTACCAATGTACTGGCTGGTCCTGATGTCCAGCAACTTTGGGGGGACGCCGACAGTCTCAGGATGTCCCACAGGGCAGCTCGATCAACTGAGTCAAACAACTGCAAAGAAACTCTGCAGATATTCGAATTTGCACTCGAAGAGAACCCTCAGTGCCAGGATGTGGTCAATGGTAGACTTCTTAGGTGTGAAACCAGCTCTCGGGTTTCTGGTAGGAGAGCAAGTGATTACAGATCCTCTTGAGGATGACCTGGGCAAGGACTTTACCCAGCATTTATCCCACTTACTGTATCCCCCTGTAGTTGCCGTAATCCAGGTGCCTTTCTAAATAGAGAGAACAAGTCCCATTTTTCAGACAGTAGGGATGATGCCTGTCTCCTAAATAGAAGCAAAGATTGCTTGCAATTCCAGGAAGACAGCCTTACTACCAGCCTGGGGAAGATCACCCTGAATACCACAGATTTCTGCAGCCATCCCTACCCCCTGCTGGTTCATCACCCATGCAATCTCAGTGAGACTGGGGAACTCACAACTAATCAGAGAATTAGGCTCAAAGATTGTGGACCCAGAGATGTCCAACATCATAACCAGAGGATCAGTTTTAAACAGCTGCTCAAAGTAGCCAGCCAAGCAGGATAGTTTGAATGGGGGGCGGGGGCTCAATAATGTTCCTATCTAGAAAAGGGGGGCAGAGAAATTTTGGGAACCACTGCTCTAATAAACACCTCCTTATCTACCCTCAGAGGCCGCCCTTCTCAGTTTCCGGTACAGACCGGAGTTGCCGTCAAGCAATGCACTGTAACTCCTCTCGATAATATCCAGGGTGCCCGTCACATTGGAGCTGGCAGTTGCACCGAAGTCTGTAAATTCCCCACACAAACTGCATGCAGACTCATTAGAAACAGCCTGACCTCGGATTCTAGCCTGGTCCAGCCTCATTCCCCTAGTAGGTGGTAACCTACTGAAACTAAGTTGAATCTTCAGAGTAGCAACAACTAGTCTGTGGTGTGAATTCACAAACTGGGCACTTCTGTAGACCCTGCAGTTCTGTAGGAGCCTCCAGCGTCTGCCCCTGAGGATGTGATCAATGTCCTTCGCCGCGCCACCAGTATTGTAGTACCAAGCCAACGATGTGCCTCAGAGTGCTGGAACCAGGATCCACTGACCCACAGCCCCTGACCTTTCACAAAGTCCAGGGACATGGAACCGCGTTTACCCTGATCACCAGACCCGTGCGGACTGACACAATCCTCACAGCCATTCAGTGCCAGTGGTTGCACTGAAATTACCCAGTGTCCTATCATGTTCGCCCACCAACCATTGAGTGAAGTTGCAAATAAAATGTCTTCCTCATCAAGACATCACTCACTGCGGTCAGAGCACACACTGAGACAACAAAAAAAACACTCAGAGAGTTCCTTAGCCCGAGTCTTAAAATATGCTCATTGAAAGGAATGACATCGGACACCATTGGGAGTAGCCGATCCGCCACAGCAGTAGCTGCTCCCTGAGTATGGCAGCCATCAGAGCGACCAGACCAATAATATGTGTACCCATCTACAGAGATCTGGCCACTCACATCTGCATACCTCCGACAGTGCTGCCACTGAAATGCAGAGTTTATGAAGCCTCTCAGACAGCATAGGAAGATATTCATCCTGTGAAGTTTATTGTGGGACCCGTAGGAATAACCAGGGATTGACATATTTGGTATGCAAGTATATACAAATGCAAGGCAAGGGAAGTTTATTTATATAAGACAGAGGTTTGAAAATGTGCTATATTTTACTTAAATTAAAATGAAATGCTTTACATAAATCAAAATAAAAAGTAAGCATTAAATGGAAAATTAAAAAAAAAACTAAAAAACATAAAGGATTAAATGAACTTCTAATTTCCTGTCATAAAAGTGCAAATGTATACTTATTTTATGCACATTTGCACTGCGATGACAAGAAAATTTATTAATAATAAATAACTTGTAGAGAAGAACTAGCACACCAGTTATGTCAATCCCTATTTCTAACACAGCAACCTAGCATGATTCTAACACATCTTGTCATATGGTATTTTCAAAAACAATGTTATATGGGTATCTTAGCAGGGAAGTCCCCACGATAAAATCTGCTGAATGAAAATATAGTGGTACAGTAACTACCGCAGTATACTCTATCCTGTCATGCCCATTTCACTCTGGGAAGACACTGGATATTTGTCACTCTAATGTGATCATACCTTTGCACTGAAAAATTCACATTTATTATAAATAACCTGATATCAGGTGCTGAGCTGTGACACTTTTTCAGTTGGTAGGATTTTATGTATCTTCATTTATAACATGAATAAAACATTGGAAGTACAGGTGTATAATTAATTTAAACTCACCAATGACAGTAAGCATTCCAGAAGTTTTAGAGGTCTTAGCATCACATTCATACTCAGCCTCATCATCAAAGACTGCTTTGTTGACAATAAGAATGTGCTGGACACCCTTGGCAATGATCTCATACTTCTTGCCTTTTCTTATTTCACTGCCATCTTTAAACCATCGCACCTGTTTGGGAAAAAATTAAAGAAAACATCACATTTGAAAAAAGCACAATGTTGTGGTGACACACTAAATTCACACAGAATGAAGAAAAACCCCACATCAGATAGAATATTTGCAATGTTTTGCATGCTACTTTATAGTATTTAGCATACCTTTGCATTTTCCCGAGAAACTTCACATTCAAACCTGGCTGCTTCCTTCTCTTTCACCTCAACATCATGGAGTGGCTTAGTGAACTCAACATGTGGAGCTGCCACGACAGATATATTTTGTTAATATCATTTGCAATAAATCAGCATTAGTTCTTTTATCTGTATTTAGGTGACTATAATACTCACGCTCAACATTAAGGAAGGCAGATGTTTTGAAATCTTTTGCATCACAGGTGTAAGTCTTGGAATCATCAAGTGTGCAGCCCTGAATGATGAGCTTTCTCTTTCGCCCATCAGTTACAATGTCATACTTCTTAGTTTTGTGGATTTCTTGTCCTTCTCTGAACCATCTGACCTCTGCTTTTTCCCTGGAGACTTCACACTCCAAAATGGCAGTGGCCTCTTCCTCTACAGTTTGGTCTTCCAGAGGTTTAGTAAACTCAACGGGTGGTTCTGTAACAGAAAAATAAGTTGCTTTTCTATGCTGAACTGTTTTGAAGTCAGAGGAATCAGGAGTGAGTTATTTTAAAGATATATGTGTCTGGTATTTAATAGAGTATATAACAATATATAAAATGTTGTTTATGGATTATAAGCAGCTAGTGGTGATGACACAATTAAGTTCAACAACATGATTGCCCTGTGCAATTTCCAAAGAATAGTGTTAATTACTGTTCATTTTGTACTTTTAACCATTGAAATAACTTGATTAAAACTTGTCAGGATTTCATATAAGAAAATGATTCATTAGAAGAAAAATATCAAGATATGACCAGAAGACAAGGCCCATACCATTTACAGTAAGTTTAGCCTGGATGACAAAGTCCTTCGCTGTCAATTTCACATCTCCAGCCTCTGTCAGCTTTACATCTCTGAGAGTCATTGTGTGAACTCTTCCTTCAGCTCGTGTGACAACCTAGGTAAACCAAAACAACAATACAAGATATCTGCAACAGTCACACACACACACTGACTGACCTGCACCAGTCACTATGTGTAGCATTGGTCTGCAAATTACCTCATCCTACTCATAGTCTACCTCATAATGACTCTTGTCTGTTCAAGGCTGCTCTTTATCACTTATCATACTTATAAGCTCTATTTGCACTGTATGTCTGGTTTGCACTCTCTGCCATGTGCCTTTACTTGTATATTGTACTTATTCATATTTTTCTTATTTGTATTTTTAAAAAATTCTATTTTTTTTTTTTGTATTTAATGCTTTCTGTTATCTACCAAGGGTTTGAGAGTAACGTAATTTCAATTCTCTGTGTGTTCTGTACATGTGGCAGAATTGACAATAAAGCTGACTTTGACTTTGACTTACATTAGGAGACATAAACAATGTAGTAGTACATGCTTACTTAATGCATTAATTAACTAGCAATTAACTATTCCTTATATACTGACCCCATGCTTCTTCATCATTAATGAATCATGACGGTTCATGTATTCCATTCAGGAACTATACTAGTTAAGTTAACCAATTAGTTAATAATTAACTAATATAGTTCCCGCATAGAATACATGAACCGTCATAATTAACTAAAACCTAGTTAATGATTAATTAATGCATTAAGTAAGTGTGTACTGCTATATTGTCACCTCAAGTAATGTTACCGAAATATCTAAGGGCGCTTTTCCACCGCATCAGATACCGTACTTTCGGTACTTCCATAAAGTACCAAAAGTATGATACTCCTTTTGTGTCGGTTTTCCACTGGCATAAAAACTGGTACCGGCGCCAAATGACATCATCAGTGACCATCCCTGACTGACATCATCACAAAGTGTGGCGCAGTATTTCTTTCACTGAATTCAAACATGTTATTATGATCCTTCACTTTCCTGTAGTCCTGCTTAAGTTGTTTGATTTTGAAGCGGCATTGTTTGGTGTTTCGCGTGTGCCCCATTTCTACAAAGAAGCTTGCTATTACAGCAAATACTTTTTTTTTCCGAGTCGTGCCATCCAAATCCCGCTGGATCTGTTCCTCTGGCCATATGGTGATTAAAGCCTGTGTTTCCTCGTTTGTCCATTCTTCCATTTTACTTTTTTAATATTTTTGTTTCTACTGTTTTTTATTTAATTTCTCGCTGTTTGCTGTGTTTCAAAAGATGGCGGTTGTATTTTGTGTTTCAGCACCAGGCTATTTGCATAACCATTTGATAGCAAATACGTTTGCAAGTCCCACGCTAAAGTACCGAAGCACCAAAGAAGTACCCCAGCTGGTTTGGCATTTTCGGTACTGGAAGTTTCGGTACTGGTACTTGACCGGAAGTCAATGGAAAAGCGAAAGTACCGAAAGTACCATACTTTGTGCGGAGGAAACGCGCCCTAAACTCATACCCCATCCTTTTGCATCATCCATTTTGCTATTAGTATAATTGCATAATGACTTTATGCTGTATAGACAATTATGTTGTTTTCGTAATCTGAAAGACAACAGGTACTATTTTACGTTTCTAAATTATTGCCAGTTTGCTAAAATTCAAACCAATCTCTCTATAGTGATCATTGCCATCTTCATACTGGTAACACTTCACTTGACAGGGCACAAATACTTAGTAATAACTCAGTTACTACTGAAGTACAAATCATGAGCAAATATTGTTGCTACCTGAGATACAAGATTCATTAATGATGAACAAACATGAGATCAGTATGTCATTTGTGTTATACATTACTTGTTCCTTCAGTACTTCCTTCGGCAGTTCACAAAGGTTTATAGAATTAACAGATATAGTAACAAATATAACTTTGGAATGAAAGATACATCATGATTCATTAATGATGAACAAATACGAGATCATAATTAACATGTTATTCATGACTTGTTCCTTTCGTAGTTCCTTCAGTATTTCACAATGGTTTACAGAATTAATTGATGCAGTTACACATATAGTAACTGCTTGAAATAAAACATGCACTATGATTCATTAATTATGAATTAACACGAGATCAGTAAGTAACAGACTTAGTTTGTGGTTAATTAATACATAAGTAAGAGCATAATACTATATTATTTGTGCCCTGTCAGGCAAGCTGTTACCTTTATACCTAGATGAAAATATCAAAAAGATATTAACAGGTTATTACATAAAGATGAAAAAGCAACTTGAACCAAACAAAATCTGAGAACATATACACATATAATACATAATAGCAAAATATTACTTATTATTTTTCATTGTGTTCTCTTTAATTTTAAATGAATATGATAAAGATATCCATAAATCCATTGTGTTATGGATTAGGTTATATTTCAATTAATGCAATACAGCTGATTGATCAAATTATGATCCAATTTTTCAACATACGAATAATAACTTACTCTTTCACTTAGCTCCAATTTTGTGTTGCCAAGGAACCATTCAACTTCAATTCCTTCATAGGACAGTTCACAGTCAAAAGTAGCAGTCTCCCCAGCAGTAACTGTAACATCCTTGAGTGGTCGTAGCAGGCTAATCATCCGAGCTTCACAATAAGAAGAGGCTACTGTTAGTTCCCGAATTCCCAAAATGAAGTGCACACTTTCACTGCACTTTCTCTCTAAAACTCAACCATCTCTAATTGGTTTTAAGGGGCTCAGTGGTTATCACTGTTGCCTTACATGTTTGGGTCTGTGAGTTCAAGTTCCGTCTCTGCTATGTGTGAGTGGAGTGGTTTATAAAGAAGGTTACATTAATATGCAAATAATCCTCAAAAAGGTAATTTTAATATTATGTTTTCTTGTTTAATCGGGTAGCTAAATTTAGTCTACATTTATGTAGTCTGTTACACATTTTCATTGTTGCTTGGTAATACTTCGCTTCATACACATTTGCAACCAAGTAAATTGCATCAAAAATTAATTTGAATTTATATTATGTTAATGTAATGAAACTACAGACCCTTACCAACACATATTTTATGATCAGAAAGCAGTTTCACATAAAATTTATTACAATGTTTACGGTAATTATCTGCAAAATGAATCATTCTTACCCTTAACTCTGAGCTGAGCACTGGATTTAGCATTAGCAGCTTGGAAGTCCACACCACCAGCCTGGTTCTTGAGCACATTGTACAGTATAAGGACATGTTTAGTACCTTCTTCCTTAATCTCACAGTCCTTAGAGAGGGATCCAGAAAAAGACCATAGTTAGAATCAAAATGGAGGACTCTTTAAAGAGCGGAATGAATCACTGACATCATCTATAACTTCTCATGTCCTATGTATAGATATTTTACGTGTATATATTAATTCAAAGGAAAGGAAACTCTGAGTGACAACATCTAGCTCCTTACGGGAGATTGATGAAGGGCCTCTCCCTTAAGTTTCCAATGACCATGAACATCCTCCTCAGAAATTTCTGTTTCAAAGCGTGCAGAT
The DNA here is from genome assembly GCF_048594095.1 of Paramormyrops kingsleyae. NCBI lineage: Eukaryota > Metazoa > Chordata > Actinopteri > Osteoglossiformes > Mormyridae > Paramormyrops > Paramormyrops kingsleyae. Next base: position 13,469,884 of record NC_132812.1, read on the forward strand.
TCAGTTTCTGTAACCTCCACGCTGTACAAGGGACGGACGATCTTAATGTCACGCTCTATGGAACAGTAAAAACATTAATTGAAGTTATTGTGTTTTAACAATGCATATTGTTTATTTTCTATTGTAAAACATGTGAAAAGAACACTACAAACCTTCAATATTTAGTTTAGCAGAAGTCTTGTCAGAACCACAGTCACAAGCATATTCGCCTATGTTGCCCTTCTCTGCCTTCCTCACAATGAGTACACGCTTCTTGCCATCAGATTTGATTAGCACATTTTTGGATGGAGTGACTTCCTTGCCATCCTTGAACCATTTCACTGTAGCAGCCGGCTTGCTCACTTCACACATTAGCACCACTTCATCCTTCTCCACTGCAGTATAGTCCTGCAGTTTGGTGATGAAGTACGGCTCTCCCTCTGTGAAGAAGGAAGAAAGATTTTATACAGCAATTTTTAATACTAATCATTAGCTAAGAGAGAATAGAAGATAAAAAACCCGTGTACAGGTTCCTACACTTCACACAGGTCTCCAAACAACTGCTGTATAAGCAGCCACTATGCAAATATAAACAGTATATTTAGAACAACTCTTTACACATTATACACTTACCAAGGACAGTAAGCATAGCCTCTGAACATTTTGCGAGTGCTTCTGCTTTAATTAGGGAAGTGTCATCAATGCAAACTTCCTTAAAGGCCAGGGTATGAATTTTTCCAAGTTCTGACATATGGACCACTTTACTAGGGTGCAGGCGCACATCATTCTTGTACCAAATGACTGGCACCTTCTCATGAGACAGCTCGACACTGAACTCTGCAGTCTCACGTTCTTTCACTGTGACATCCTTAATGGGCTTGACAAACTCAAGTCGAATTCCTAAGAATTGAAGTTAAACAAGATGTCTGAGTACTTATGTGCCCAAAATATATGTTAAAATAATAAAATAAAAAAATAAATGGAGAACACTCGTAGTATTCTATATTAATTCCCATTCATGCTTGACTATAATATAATGCACTGATTTGATAGCTTTCCAAAGAAAGAGACTTTTCATACCCTGAATGATTAATTTTCCAGTGGTTCTCTTATCTTCCGCTTCAAACATGTATTTGGCTTCATCCTCATAGGCTGCAGATTTTACCAAAAGAATGTGCCTCTTTTCCTCTTGGAGAATTTCAAACTTTTCATCAGTTTTCACCTCCTGAGATCCTTTTAGCCAACGGAAGCTTTTAGCATCCCTGGACACTTCACACTCAAACCGTGCTTCGTCCTTCTCTAACACTTGAACATCACTCAAAGGAGTGATGAAGGTAAGTGGAAGTTCTGTAATGTATACAAAAAGGTTAAATTAAAATCAAACCTATATATTACAGTTTATTTAATATTTAAATTATACTAATATACCAATTAAATACCCATAGAGAAGTACCTTTTACTTTCAGATTAGCTGCACACTTGGCATTAGCGGCCTGGAATGACACTTCGCCTGACTGGGGGATTTTGCAGTTGTACAATGTCAAGATGTGTTTGGCACCATCTTCAATAACTTCAACATCCTGTAAGTCATACCAAGGAAAATACAGTGAAATATTTGAAGAAAAAAATAATACATTCAATCACATAAATTCCTTCACTTTCTGTGAATCTACACATGGCATTTTTTTTAATTTGATAGCAGGCTACTGAAAGTATTATACATACAGGAGACTGGGTCAGGGTTTCTCCCTTCAATTTCCACTGGCTATGAATATCACCCTCAGAGATTTCCACTTCAAAACGAGCTGTCTCTCCTTCAAAGAGCTCCACACCATACAAAGGACGAAGGACTTTAATGTCACGAGCTGTAAGTGAAAAATTAAGGCATCATGATGAAATTAACATGGCTGTTAATTTTAGGTACAAATTTAAATAGCTCTTTAATACTTACCTTCTATGTTAATTTCTGACATTGTTTTATCTGTTCCACAGTCACATGCATAATTTCCTTTATCCTTATTTTCTACTCTTTTGATTGATAGGATTCTCCGTTTGCCATCAGCTTTAATAGAAACCATCTTAGAGGCTTTCACTTCAGTCTCATTATGGTACCATTTTACAGGCACATCTTTACTCAGTTCACAGTCTAATGTGACATCATCCTTTTCAACTGCAGTGTAATCTTGCAATTTAACTGTGAAGTATGGATCGGCCTCTGCAATGGAAAAGTTTACCAAATGGAATAGGAAAAAAAAATCAATGGCCATATTTTGAAAATACAAAGAATACCTTTACAATATGTTGTTTTCTGTGTATTGCAGAGGGAATGGTGAATAAACTGACATTTATTTTCAAATACATACTGTATTTATAATAATGGAGTCTAACAATAAGTTAATATTCAAAGACAAAAGACAGAAACATATCAACACAAAAATTACCTATAACCAAAAGATTAGCCGTTGTGGATACTCCTTTAGCCTCTGCTTTGATTTGGCAGGTGTCATCTAGAGTGACCTCTTTGATTTCTAATATGTGCTTCTTTCCATCAACATGAGTAAGCACAGTTCTGCTCATATGCAGTTTGATTTCATTTTTGTACCATGTCACTGGTACATCCTCATGACTGATCTCAAGCTCAAACCGAGCTGTTTTGCCTTCCTTTACTGTTTGGTCCTTCAGAGGTGTAATAACCCTCAGCCTTATACCTGTAAAATATTTTTTCATAGGTACGAGTTGTAATGTTATCGGAATATTATGAATAAATATAAATATCAATATCAGAATATTAGCCCCCTCACCCAAATCAGTAATATTTGTTTGTTTGTTCGTATGTTTATTTACTTTATTTATTTTTGCCTAGAATGTCATAATACACAATTGTAGAATCCCTTTAAGTGGAAACAAATTTGTTTATAGACAAATTCCATCAGAAACAGCCACTGGAAAATTTCAAATACAACTGCAACTGTTGAGCTATGCCAATGTGTCAGCAACAAAGTACTTATGTTAAACAATGAACTATAGTTTTACAAACGAGAATATCAACCTACCTTCTACTGTTAGCTTAGCTGTTGATCTTCTGCTCTGGATTTCAATAGTATATTCACCCTCATCATCAAATTCACATTCATTGATGACAAGTATGTGCTTTTTCCCATCATCAATGATATCATATTTTTTTCCAGGAGTGATAATATCAGTTCCCCTCATCCATATGACCTTCGGAATGTCCCTTGTGATACTACACTCAAACTGGGCCTGTTTCTTTTCTGGTACAGAAACATCCTTCAGTGGAACAGTAAAGTCCAATTCGATTTCTGAAAGACACAGATTATGGTTATTCACCATCCACATTCATCTCTTTCGATATCTAAAATATTATGCTTACCTTTTACTGTTAGCATTGCAGCAGTGGTGGCATTTAAAGCTTGGTAAGACACTTCACCAGACTGGTCAACTTGGAGATTTTTCAAAGAAAGAGAACGCTTCTTGCCTTCCACTTTAATATCACAATTCTAACAAAAAGATGAAATGTAAAATATACAAAGTTTTAATAATAAAAATCATTAACCAGTGAAGTAAAACAAAAATAAAAATTATTTTTCTGAAATATTCTAAATATTCCTATTCTGAAATATTTAGAATAGGTAGATGACTGACTGGTTTACTTTTAAAACTAAAAAAATATTAAAAGCAATACTGTGAGAAGTACTATTTATGTTAAGTTCTCATATTTAATAATGTTAAAATATAAACATATGTACATGTACATATACACAGACAGTCTCTCTGGGGAAAGAGTAAGAACTTGCAAAATTCGTACAGGAGATCTTGTCAAAACTTGGCCCCTGAGTTTCCATTCTCCAGTTACATCTTCCTCAGAAATTTCTGTTTCAAAGCTAGCACTTTCTTTTTCATACACTTCCACACTGGAGATAGGCTTCAATATTTCAGCTTCTCTCTCTGCATAACAAAAGGGCATAATTAGAAAAATAACATAACATTTCACTAGAATCAAGAAATCCATTTAAAAAATTACAAATTATACAGTACCTCCTAGAGTTAGCTTAGCTGCATATCTCTGCCCTTCAACCTCCACAGCATATTCCCCAACATCATCAGGAGCTGCATTCTTAATGACCAGAAGGAGGTTTTTTCCATCCTTTGTAACTTCAGTCTTATCATTGGGCTCCCTGGGTATCTCATCGTCTCCTTTGAACCACTTCCAGTTTGGAGTATCCTTAAATAGCTCACCTTTGAAGGTGGCAGTGGTCTTGGGTTTTACATGTTGATCCCTCAGTGGTTTTACCAGCCAATCTCTTACAATTTCTATGATGCAAACAAGCAATTGATTAAGGAAGGACTATGTAAACAATAACTTTTGCATACACATTACATATAAAGTGGATTATAGGTACATACCAATTACTTTCACATCTGCTTCAGTCTTGATGTTTTCACATTCACATGTGTAAATACCAGCATCATCATCTGTTGCATTCTGAATGGTTATCGCATGCTGTAGTCCAATGATATTAATTGCCAGCTTTCCAGGGATTTGTTCAAGGGGTATACCATTTTTCTTCCAGACTACATCCCTCTCTTTGCTCAGCTCACAGGTCAAGTACATTGGCTGTCCTTTGAGAACTGACATCTCTTCTAAGTTTTTCGTAAATTTGACTGGGAGTTCTATGGAAAAAGCAAAAATTATATACTGTCAGGACCTATACAAAACCCATTTTCACTTTGCTAAAAAGGTTGTTCCTATCCTCTTAACATTATGCCAGAAACCAGAAAATTGATTAAAAATGTAACTTGTTTCATCTACACAGTATATTTCACATTTGATTTATTTATATTCCTATTTCAGGTAACTGTGATAAATTAAATACCTTCAACAATGAGCTTGGCTGTGGAAGTCTTTTCTTTGTTTCCCAGCTTAGCAACACAAGTATATTCACCAGTGTCTGACAACTGGACATCAATAATGGCAAGCTTACGATCCTTGCCATCTGAGGTGAACTTGTATTTAGGGCTTTCTCTTAAGTTGCTTCCATCCTTCATCCATGAAGTAATAGCAGTGGAGGGAGACACCTGACACTCAAATACAGCGGAGGAGCCAATCGACTCAGCTTCTTGTAGCACAATGTCTTTCAGCTCTTTGACAAACTTCAAAGGGACAGCCTTAAGCTGGAATCCAAATGGTGCATCACCCGGTGGCTTTTCACCTCCGGTTCCAGGTTTTAAACCTTTTCTCTTATCAGCATCTCCAGGAGATGGTGTTTGTCTTGCTATAATAAGGAAATATTATTGTGAATTTCATCTCACCGAGGACTCCCTTTAATTGCTTACATCAGCATTTATTAAGCAATGTGGAGTCAACCTAATAAATATGCAGTTAAAGTGTTACTTATCTGAACTGCAATTTGTCTTTATAAATACACCAATGTGGTAAGATGGAATCAAAAACACTGAAGCCACCTCACCCCCACAGTCTATGTGCCTTACCTTTTAAGCCTCTACCTTTTCCTGGTTCTTCTTTCGGTTTCCCATCTGTATTAGGTTAGAATGAATTTTACCACCATAACAAATAACACATTTCCAAATCCTTGTCAAAAAATGCAGGACACATGAAAATGGTGATGTCCATGGAGAGACAAGTATGCAAAAAATGTGAAAGAAAAAACTGATCATGCAACAATACAATGGCATAATGGGTCATACAACTGATAACATATCACTGCAATGAACTGGTTATAAAACCTTAATTGCTGTTAGATTGTAAGATTGAAATACTAACTCTGTTAAATAAACATAACACAATGACAAGCAACAATGATGAGGACAGACAAACAAAGTTTGAAAACAATAATGAAATGGACAGAAATAAAATTATTTATGGTAAGAAATGATGATTTTTTTTCGAAACGGGTATGAAGGAGTCAGTGATGAGGATCAGCAGTCACCCTCTCACCTCGTCTGTCACCCTTCATTCCCGGAGTCTCAAGCGCACCCTCTTCGGAGGCTTGGGAGGTTACCTCCCAATCTTCTGAAGAACCATAACTCTCACGAGGAGTAAGTTCCCATCCTGAACTTTCCTCCTCATCCTCCAACTGTTTTTCTGGCTCATCATTAGATACTTCCTCTTCCTGTTTGGTAGGAATCTTCCTGAGTTGCACTGATTCTGGAGACACTTCTTTCCTTTGTGGTATCTTTCCTATCCCAGTTTTAAGTCTAGTGTCATCAGTAATCTTTTCTTCTGGTGGTGATGTTTTCTTTGGGATTGCTTTTAGAGTAACTGAATCGATGGAGTCCTTAGGAGACACTTTTTTTGGTAATATTTTAGAGGTATCTCCACTGGACCTCCTTTCTGCAGGAGTCAATTCAACTGTTACTGGCTTTTCAACCTTTGGTGAAGGACTCTTTCTCAGTTGCAGTCCTGGTTTTGACACCTCTACATGTTTCAGTAATATTTCTTTGTCAGTTTCCTCATGTCCCTTGAGTAGGTGTGCAGTCTTCTTCACTGGCACTGTCTTTTCATCATCCTTTGGACTCACCTTATCTGTCTTCAAAGGAACAGCCTTTGAAGGCAGTGGTTTCTCTTTTTGTGCAGGAGGTGTTTCTGTCTTCGTAATCTTCTCAAGTTCTTTATCGTGTGTTGGAATTACTTCAGTTTTCTTTACTTGTGCACTGACTTCTTTTAACAGCTTATCCTTAACCACTTTATCTGCTTTTTTAAATGTTATGGCCTCCTTGTCCTCTGATTCTGAAGGAATTTTTTGTGTAGGTACTTCAGCTGTAGGTGCTTTTGAAAATGGCTTCAGCTCTATTTCTTCCTTTTTCTGTTCCTCTGTTGGAAGTCTTTTCACTTTAATTGATGGTCTACCAACTTCAGCTGGTTTTTCATCTAATGGACTTTTATAAATAGGTTCCAGGGCAACATTTTCTGGTTCTTTTTCATCTGCCAGATTTTTTTCTTTTGTCTTTTTGGGAGTAACAAATGATTCTTTAACCATTTCATCTTTTTGTGGTCTCTTGAGAGCTACAGGTTCCCTTTCTTCGTCGTTTTCCCTCTCTTTATCTAACACTGCTTCTGCCTTTTTAGGAGCAGCAACAGGTTCTTTAACAGCTTCATCCTTTAGTGGTTTCTTGAGGGCTAAAGGTTCCCTCCCCTCTTTATCTCTCCCTTTATCTAACACGGCATCAGCCTTTTTAGGTGCAGTAACAGGTTCTTTAATGGCTTCCTCTTTTTGTGATTTTTTGATGGCTAAGGGTTCCCTTTTCTCCTCTTTTTCCCTCTTTGAGACTAACACTGCTTCAGCTTTTTTAGGAGCAGCAACAGGTTCCTTAACAGCTTCATCTTTTTGTGGTCTCTTAACGGCTGAGGGTTCCCTTTCCTTCTCTTTTTCCCTCTCTTTTACTAAAACAGCTTCACTCTTTTTAGGAGCAGAAACAGATTCCTTAACTGCTTCATCCTTTTGTGGTATCTCGATTTTCTTAGAAGCCAAGGGTTCCTCTTCTTTGTCTTTCTCCTTCTCTATTTCAGGTTTCGCAGGTATTTCAAATGGTTTTAAGGCCACAGTCTCTTTATCTGTATCCTTTGTTGGAAGTCGTGATATTTTCTTCATAGTTAAACTAGGTTCTTTTGGTGTTTCCTCTTCAGCAACTTTGACAGATTTCTTCAAACCTACCTCTCCTTTTTCCTTTTCATCTGTAGGAATTTTAGCCAAATGTACCTTTGATACCATTGTGACATCTATGGTGGTAGCTTCTTTAAGCTCCTCAATCTGTACCTCTTCAATAACCTCCTTTGCTTCTCTACTGGGGATTTTTGCAGCCATTTTGGGAGTTTTGGAAACCTCGAAAGTCTTTGTAAATGTAACTTCCCTTGTAGCTTCTTTCTCTGTCAAAGTTGAGGTCTTAGGAATTTCATCAGCTGGAGCCAGGGGCACTTTTCTAAGTGTCACAACTTCTTGTTCCTCTTCCTTGCCCTTTGAAATCCTGGTTACCTTCTTCAAGGACAGTATTTCAGTTTTTTCCTCCTCTATATAAATTTTACCTTTTGATTTAAGAGATGGCGGTGATTCACTTTGTGCATCTGACATAATAAAAGATTCACATTTAAACATAAATCACATGACATAACTAACAAAACATCACCTCCCATACTCTCTCAGAATGGTTGCAGACTTTTACCACATTCACATCAACATTAAACATACACAAAGGACAACAATACACAATACATTTACTTCGTTTAGCAGACGTTTTTGTCCAAAGCAGTTGTACAGTTGACAGTAAACAAACAAACTTCAGGACAAAACTGAAACACAAATAAATTACCATAATCTTCACTAAATAAGATAATATTACAGTTTTTTCTCGATTGCATTGAGACATTTCTCAAATGGCAACATTTCCAATACAACTAGTGTAATCCCTACTCCATGCCATGTGTGCACAGCAGAACCTTTCAGAGTGATTCAAGAATTTATTGCATATATTGCAGTGACATTGCACTGTGTATTTTTGGTTCCCACGGGTCATGAATTTGTTGCCATTTTGTTGTTGTTGTATTGTCATATTACTGTTTTGGTATTATACAGTGCTGTGTGACTTTGTTTGCTATTGTACAGTGTCTTGAGATCTGAAGAAGCTACATGTGCATGAGAGTGCTTTACATACTGTAATGCATTGTTGAAACTGGTGGCTTTGACAAGAATAATAATCAGCTTGCTAAAAAATAATGATCAATCCGTGACAGTGAGAAAGTGGGAACCAACTTTCATTCAGAATTGTTGAGCTCAAGAGCATACTTACACTGACATACTGACAATATATCTAAGAACTTTCACTTTCATGGTTAAAATGATGCTGATTGTACTTTTCATTGTAGTGACATTAACTAATTCTTTTGTGGAATCATTTGCTTTTGAGACATGAGTTCATTGTTTTGGGTGAGTTAAGGTGTTCTGCAGTGTAACCATAGTGTTGTGCAACATGCATAAATTGTTTTGAGTAATGCTCTTAAAGTCGTGAAAATGTAAAGTATGTTTCATGAAATGTGTTACAACAATAGAGAAAAACTGTAATATGTGTATGGTGTAAGCAATCTAGAGAAAAAGAGCTTTTAACATACCTTGTTGGTATGCTCCAGGTGCTGTAACAGGTCCCTTTTCATCATCTAGTCCGAAAAATAAAAATAGTTTTCTTATACAAAGATAAACATCAAAATAATAAAACAGCAATGAAAATAGGTATGCTGTTTGTGTGACTGAATGGGAAAATAGGTAATGTTGGACTAGATAGATAGATAGATAGATAGACAGACAGACCTACCTCATATGAAGAAGGAAATGGGTTTTAAGAACTCAGATGATCAAAAAGGGCAACAAACCAACACGAATATACATATTTCACAACAAACATATATTATTGAAACACATGTAAAGCTAACGACCACAAAATAAACATATAAAACACACAACAAGCAATAAAGAGGAGCCATTTAAGATAAACTACTATGAAGGTTGTAAGGTTGTACCTTTTTGAGGTGCAATGTCTTTAACTGAAACAGGGGTGAGTTCTGGTATAGTCATCTTCTCTGGTTCTGACACATTCAAGAAGATACATTGACATTTAAGTTGCGTAGGCTATACCTCTAGGTAACTGATTAAGCAACAAAGAACAATGTTATACTGACAGAAAAAGTTCCGTAAGTACTGAGGTTACGGAAGATGGGTGTATAATCTTACGGTGATAAATTTATGAAAAAACTATCCAATATTTAATCCATAATACATAAGAGAAGATAATTTCAGAATTTATGTTTTTATTTTTTACTAAACAGACAAGGAACATTTTTGAAGCAGAAATGGAAACCACACACACACACACACACACACACACATACATAAAGAAAGAGCACCCCAAAGATGTACCTCTAACTGGTGATACTGTGGGAACCACTTCCATTTTTTTAGGAACCGGTTTTGGCTCATCCGACTTTGATGGAACTTAAATAAAGCATAAGCTTTGCTTAGGAACCTTGAGAATAATTCTACTATTTAACATTTAAAATAAAAAGCTTCTTTGAGATATAAATACCTTTTACAGGTGCAACCTTTTCAGTATCTTTCTTTATGATAGCCATTGTTTCTTCAGCTTTTGGCACTGGCTTTAGAACTTCAAAGACAGAATGATTTAAACAAGAGATAATTTGCATAGATGCTGATTTGATAATAAGAGGGAGCAAGAAACATTAAACAAAAATGATGCCTCTGACGAGGCTCAATTGCACAGTTACCACATTTATATTCACAAATATCAGCAAAGAAAGAATGGAAGAATGCTGTTTCAAGTAATTAAAGTACCTGGAACTTCCTTTAATTCTTTCTCGACTTGTCGGATTGTAGGTTTTCGTTTTTCTGGAACCTTTTTCACTTCTTCTTGCACTTCAAGAAGATTGGACATTTACTACATTTCTATTCACAAACATCAACCAAGAAGGAATGGCAGAATGCTGTTTATTTAATTAAAGTACCTGGAATTGCCTTTAATTGTTTCTCAACTTGCTGTGTTGTAGGTTTTGGAATTTCTGGAACCTCTTTCACTTCTTCTGGCACTTCAAGAAGATCACAAATTTACCACATTTATATTGAAAAACATCAACTAAGACAAAATGGATAAATGCTATTTCATGTACTGTACTTATAATACCTGGAACTGCCTTTAAGTGTTTCTCGACTTGTTGGGGTGTAGATTTTGTTTTTTCTGGAACCTTTTTAACTTCTTCTGGCACTTCAAGAAGATATTTATGAATTATTATTATGCACTTTCACTTATTTTAAATATGAAAAGACTAAGATCATATTAAATATACAAAGAAAAAGATCGAACATGGGGACAAGACACAGATGAATGCTTATACAAGACCAAATAAAAGTTGACAACACAAGACACTTCAAACATAAATACAAACAATTAGACAAAATACCTTTGGGTGGAGAAACTTTCTCTGCAAGATGATCAGGGACTGGTTTTGGTACATCAGGCACAGCTTTCTTCTCAGCTGTTGGCACTTAGAATGGAATCAAGATTAAGAATGCATGTTATTTACAGTCTATCGTTTCAAACCAGGGTAAAGATAATAAAGAACGCTGCGAAAAAAGAACATAAAAATCAGTCTGAGGTGACCCAAAAAACATGCAGTAAACTAAAAACACACAAGACCTAGATTTAAAATATCTCTGGTGTAATTTATGTACCTTTTGGAGGACCAACTGACACAGGTGCTATTTCAGGAACAATCTTCTTTTCTGGTTCTGACACTTTTGAGAGGAACAGTTTAAGATATTTAGCAAAGGATCAGAAAAGAACATTTGGGCATGCATAAAGAGAATTGACAAGAAGATACCGAGTAAACACATAAACCAGGTACGGGCAAACACACAGAAACGCAGACACTTTGGTCTGACACATGAAAAAAACAGTACGTTCTGCAGAAATACCTCTTAAAGATGAAGGTTCAATCATTGCACTAAGACTTTTCTGGCCTGGTACCATTGCTTCTTTTTCAGAAATCAATATTTTATCTTGACTAATTTCATCAGTTTTCTTAATTTTTTGTATACGTTGTTTCTGAAAGATCATTTCACTTGGAAGAATGTCTTCTTTATCAGATATTACTTGTTTGGGAGCCATTTCCAAAGCATGGGGGGGCATTACTTTTTCGATAACCTTTTTAGTAGCTTCCTTATGAGCTGGTACTTCCTTCGATTTTGGTTTCTCCCCTTTTTTAATGGCAGCATGTTTAGCTTCTGGAACCATTTCTTCCACCTTGGGAATTTCTGTCTCTTCTGTCTCAGGAATTTCTTTAGAAGAAACTTTTTCATCTGAGATAGCTTCTTCTTGCAAAGAAATATCATATTTTTGCAAAGATGTTTTCTTTTCAGAGATATCCATCTCCATTATACACTCTTCTCTTGAACTAGGTAAAACATCTTTAAGCAATAAGATCTTTTCTTTGTCATGTACATCTGCTAGGACAAAAGTAGTTTCTGTGGGACAAATCTTCTCCATGTGTGACACAATCTTCTTGGGGGCTTCTGCCATATTAAGATTCATGTAATTAAGCAGAACAAAGATCATCATATAGTTGTGATGAGAAAACCAGCAGAAATAGTAAAAATATTATAAATTTCACAAAGACATACAACTGGCACAAACATTCAGTCGTACAGACAGAACAATATTACACAGAACAGACATACAATGGTATAACAAGACAGATCAAAAGATTATTAAGAGTTTTTTTTTTGATTCCCCACTTTCTTTCTGTACCTTTTGGTGGAAAAACTTCTGTAACTGCAACAGGAACAGCACCAGGAATAGTCTTCATTTCTGGTTCATGCCCTTTCAAATATACCATTTGATATTTAGAATTAAAAATCAGCAGAAGATATTTAAAAAAGATGATCAGTGACATATAAATAATTAGCCCGTTAGTTGAAAAGAGAAGCAGGATCATGAGCATTCATTCTTCATTACACATCATAGTACATGTAAACCATAAAACACATGTTGGTTATATGGAAGGTACAAGGTTTAAACTATAAACTGGAAAATAGATAAGCATAAAATGAAATGGCTCGCAGGATGACCTCTTTCAGTTCATCACACTCCTGTCAATATACCTTTCTTAGGTTCAACATCAGTGTTTTGTCTTATTCTTTTATGCTTTGATAATTCCTTTTTAGAAATCATTGCTTTTGTTATTTCACCATAGTTTTGAAGGTCTTTTTCCATTCCGTGTATTATTTCTTCCTTTAACACATTTTTAGTTTCTGATTCAGTCAAATCAATTTCTTGTTTCACACAAGAAATATCATTCTTAGTGGATACATCTTCCTTAGGAATAATTTCAAATTCCTTTTGGGGAGCTTCTTTTGAAACTGTTTTTGCGTTAAGAATGGCTTCTTTTAAGATGTCCACTTCAGCAAAACTTTGTTTTGGCAATGTAAATTCTTTTTCTTGTTTTAGGGGCATAGTGGGCCCAGATTGAACTTTCTCACAAGAAACATACAATTCCGTTTCCTCTAAAGATATATCATCTTTTTGCTGGTACATCATGTCAGGAATGCCATCATTTTTCAATGATATGTCTTAAAAAAAAAACAGCAAAAAAATTATTTTCCAAATTGTTTCTGGACTTTCCAAATTTTCACTTAGTGAGAAGTATGAAAGCTGAAAAAGCTAAAAATTGTTTGAGTTTTTATTGTTTTTTTCAGCTCTGATAACATAATTTTAAGGCAATTAATTCTAATGAGCCAAAAGGCTATTTTCCTGTTTTCTTTCTTTTATGGTTCTGAATGTTGTTTATACCAATAACGACTTCTTCGCTATGTAAGTGCAATCTGACAGTCAAAAACCCAAATAATTATATAATTTTACGGAGCTACAGTTGTTCTTAAATTTCACAATCATAACTTGTGGAGCATGTCTAGAGAAAAAAAACAAATACAAAACACACCCAGGTGCATACTGAGCGAGAGCCATCTGACACACAGACACAGAGCAAAGTGGGTTTTTAAAGACTTTTTTTTTTATTCCACATTGCAAGGATATCGCTCCCGTCTTATACCTTTTGGAGGCCCAACTTCTGACACAATAACCATTTCAGGAGTAGCCGTCATTTTTTGTCCAGTTCCTTTCAGAAGATATTTCATTGATTGTGGAAGAAAGTGAAAAAAGAGTATTTAGAATGAAGGATAATAAATGAGGAATAAAAAAGAGAGGATGCATTTTGATGCATGTTCATAAAGGACGTAATATTTATATATATGTCCTGTTAGAGGACAAACAAAATTACATAATGAAGATAATGAAATTAATTATTAAATAATGAATGAGTCTTCCATAATACCTTCCAAAGTTCCATCTCGAGAAAATGAGGTTTTCCTTTTGAAAAACTGGTCAGTGTCTTGAATGGGTTCTTCCTCTTGAAGTGCTGTGCCTCTAAAATCAGGTTCGATCATTTTTTTCTTCGGTGAAATGCCTTTTTTAATGGCACTTTCTTTAGGGGTGTCTCCTTTAATAGATATCTGTTGTTTTTCCACAGAAATTCCTTCTCTGAGTTCCAGTGCTCCTTCATATTGCTTTTTAAATATTGGTTCTTTAATATTTTCTATTCCCTCAAAACTAATGTGGATTTCATTGGCCTCTAGAAAGATGTCTTGTACTTCTTGGGTGTCATCTGTCTCAATATTAAATTCAGCTTCTACTTGAATGCTTTTCTCTTTTTCAGTGACTAGTTCCTCTTCCATAGAATGAGTTCCCAATTCCCTAGGTGAAATTCTATTTATAACGAGGCCCTTTTTCTTTTCTTCATTTGGTAAATCATCTTTTTTAAATGTGATCAATTTAAGCACATCTCCTTTACCAGATACCTCTTGTCTCTCCACTTTAGATTCTTCAACTTTAGATTTTGTTCTGTCTGGTTTTTGTATTTCAGAATCTTTTAGAAGTTTATCTTGTTCTCTTGTACTGTCTTCCATGTTCACACTAATTTTAGTTTCTAACTGAACATTTTTCTTGTTCTTAGCCATGATTTCCTTTTCTTGTGAATGTGTTACAAATTCCTGAGGTGAAAGTCTATCAATAAAAGTTTTTTGCATTTCTTCACTTGAAAAAGCATCTTTTTTAAGTCCAATATCTTTAACAGACTCCTTATCTTTCTTCGCTGTAGCTTCATCAAATTCAAATGTTGGTGTCTCTGACGTCTGTATATTGTGTCCTTGTTTAGAAGAAGGTGGAAGGATTTCTTTCATTTCACATTTGTCTTCTTTCACAATGATATTTTTTTCTATATTAGGTAATATGTATTCTTGAAATGAATCATTGTCAAATTGTATAGATGAAATTTCTTCTTTAAAAACAGATGTAATATTTTTTGGAGTAATTCCTGTTTTAAAAGTACTCTCTTCAACCGTTAGCACCTTAGCTGATTTTTCTTCAGCCTTTTGTTTTTGTCTTTTAACTGTCTGAGAGAAAATATCCATACTAGCAGTCTCATTTTCCAAGAGGGATGTGTCAGATTTGAGTGATGTTGCTTCATCTGTATGTAACTTATTCAAACATATTCCATTACCTTTATTGGTAACGGAATCACATGGCAAAACTGAACTCTTGAAAACCTCTTTTTGTCCATCAGTTTTTTCACTGTCTGCCTCCCATTTTTGATTAGCCACCTTGCCTTTCTTGAAAACTTCTGTCACTTGAAAAAAATTACATATATTTCAGATATAACACATATATTACTGTCAGAGAAATCCCCCCCCCCCCCCCAAAAAAAAAAAGAATCGGTGTAATGGGAGCGGACAATAAAACTAACATTTTTAGTCTAAAATGACACTATATTAATAAAATAGAAGAGATATAATGAGTGATGCACAACAAGCATTATCATTGCCAAATGGATGGAAACTTTTTTCACTGACACAGAGGATACATCAGGAGAAGATGCCATTTTTGGTTGAGTTCCACTTGGGAATACTTGAGATTTATTTGATGATGGAGAAAGAAAAAGATAAGCAATATTTTCCAACACAAAACATCCACTGGCATTGGAATATGAAGAGATTCTGAGGGCAAGATATGGTGTTGGTCCAAAAAAATAAGCATGATAATATAGCTTAAAAATGCAATGAGATGAGTATTTATAAAGAGAAAACAGCAATTTTAATGAATGAATAATAATGTGGGACGATGGGATGAAGTTTCATGTGAAGCACTTCAAATGGAATGTACGTAATACCTGTCAAAGGAACATCTGATGGCTGAAAAAGCCTTTCTTCAATTTTCACACCCTCTTTCTGTTCAGAAGACATTGTCTTGAAGGGCACTCCTAGAATTATTTCTTTCATTTTCTTTACAACCATTTTATCATCACATGGAATGCTAATTTCTTTCTTGAGATACATTTCTTCTTCAGTTCTTGGATGCTCCCCTTCCTCTTTCTGTGCTGTCAACAAGGATTTTATGGCTGTCTGAGGAAACATTGAGGTCTCATTTTTCTGAAGACATAAGTCATCTTTTTGTGGGGATACTTTCTTATCCTGTCTTGAAACTGAGAAAACCTTTACATTGACAAATTCTTCATCTTTATTTAGCTGCATACTCTGAAGAGAAGTAGTTCCTTTGGCAGAAGTACCTTCAATTAAGGATGGGATTTCCTCCTTTTTTTGAATCATAGCACTTGTTTTAGTGCCCTGGGGAATTTCCAGCACTTAAAAATACAACATATATTTCAGATTTAACAAAGACAACAATGAAATACTGCTAAAAAGTTTTAAGCGAAATCACAACAAATTAGGACTGATTACATGGACAAACACAGCTATAAAGCTATATACATACAAAATGTATACAGCTGAAATTAACAAACACTGAACATGAAAAAGACAAACAACAATTACCAAATTTAAGAATTTTAGCATCAAACACAGATTACCGTTTTGAAGAAGGAAGATTTTTGACTGACAGAATTAAGTCAATATTTTGATATAAGTGCATATTTTCATATTTATATTGCAGGATCGGAAGAAAAATCCATTATTTGCCACCAATTAGAATATGATAAGATTTTTAGATGATAATACACATGATAAATACATATGTATCTACTTTGAACTACAGTCAAAAAAGAAGCAAAACAACATTTTAAAATGGAAGTGATGATTTCATAGAAAACGTGAAATGAAGTATGATGTACAATTTTTTCAAAAAAAATGCAAAATACCTCTCAGTGGTGTAATCTCTGGTGTCAGAAATAACATTTCTTGCTTTTCTTTAGTTCCTTCCCTTCTACAAAGAATTATTTTCCTTAGAGGTATTTCAGGAGCTTCCGTAATATTTTCTTTACTTATATCAATATCAGTTTGAGGTGCAATAAAGATTGCTTCTTTTTTAGTATTTTGAAATTCCATGAAAGGAATTTTTGTTTCAATGACAGATTCCACTTGCTTTGAAGGAATTTCATTTTTCAGTGTTGTTTCTTGAATGGTTCCTACTTGAAAAGAACCTTCTTGTTTGTTGACTGGAGTTACTTTGATTTTAGAAGCTGGCATCTGATTTTCAGTGAAGCTTTCCTGGCCTGATTTTGGTGCTGATGGCATATTAATCTCCTTAGGAAATACATCTGTTGTACACACTTCAGTGTGCTGGTAGCATGTATCATGTTTTTGTGGGGACACTTTCTCCTGATCAATACCATTCAAAGATATATCTTCCCTTGAAATAGTGTTGTACCCCTTTTTGGAAGAACTTGCATTTCCAGGAAAAATTTCCTCCATGACAACCAAAGCCGCTTCTGTTTTGTGAATCCCAACTTGTTTTTCCTTCTTGGGAACTACTGGCACTTAAAATGCAATATACATCTAAGATATAACAAGTGTTTCATTGCAAGAAACCATAAAAAACTGCAAATGTTGAGGTGGACAAAACACCTGTTTTGTTATTTCATGACAACTTGACTAATAAGAGTAGAGTCAGTTTTAAAAACCCATTGCCACTTCAACATATAATGCAATTGATATTATAAGTATAATTGAATAGTGAGTGGATGAATTAGTAAATAATAACATGAAGTAAAATAAACATGCTTAATAGAGTTTGACAAAAATATGATGTAAGGCCACAAATATTAGAATCATGTCTATTTAAGAGTGTATTGTTATTACTAAGATTAAGATATTACAGAACATTTTAGTGAACAAGAAATTTTATGTAAGAGTATAACACTGAACATCAGCCGCATAAAATCTTTGCGTGTATTATTGTTATTTTTAATAACCTCAGATAAAAATGCTTCAATACCTTTGTCAGGAACAGCTTCAGTTTTTGGGACTCTTTCTTGTTTGTCTTCTGTCATGTAAGGGAGAACTTTCTTTGGAACAGTTTCTTGTAGGGTTTCTTTCTGCCTAGGGATTTCTTCTGTCTTCAAACTAATTTCTTCTCTTGAAGCAGGTGATACATCTTCTACAATAAGTATCTCTTTTTCCTCAAAGAATTGCTGGGCACTCTCATACACCCTTTCATGAAGATACATTTCTTCTGTGTGAGAGGTCTCCTCAATTTCATATGAGATCTCCTCCCACTTTTGAATCAGAGGAGATGGAGCCACCTCAGGTTTCTTGGGAAGTGCCATCACTTTAAGAATCAACATAGAGATGTAACATGGAGCACATATAATTTGAAAAGCACACAACATACAAAGCACATTTTACATTTGAGGATAACATATACAGCTTTATATCTCATAAGTATACAGTTAGGGATTAGACACAGACAGATATTAAATGCAAGCCTGTTGGTGTTTTATGATACCTTTTGTGGCTGGGGGTCCTTTTTTCAATGGTTCTTTATCTATTTTTGTCTTTGGAGCAGTGGGGAAAACTTTGCCAGGTATTTTTGGAGCTGCAGATTCTTTAAAAGATATTTGATCTTTAACTCAAAGAAAGAACTATATGTCTTGCAAAAAGTACTAATACTTTCTTTTGACATTAATGTAAAATAACCAGACATTTAAATTTTAAAAATTTGGATAAAATCCTCTATGTAATAGATGCATCTGGTGTATAAATTATTCATTTCTCTTTGATTAAAATAATAATAATAATTATTATTATTATATTTTCAAAACTGAAATAAAATGAATATTTTATGCATGAAACTGAGTTTGTGGATATGTACATATAAATATGTCTATGTTGTGTCTCGTTTAACATTTACTATGGTATAAGTAGTTTTAGATAGATACTGTACAGTTTCACTTTCCTTGATTTGTCATATTTCCTAAGATATTTTAATATGTGTGAGGATGCTGAATAATGTTAAACAAAAACGTGACATAGACAAAAATAAACCACAGAGATATATAATACATGAACAAGAAATTCAACAAAGAAAAAAACAGGAGAAAACAAAGTCAGATGTTCCTGAAATGTCTGTATGGTCTTAAGCCTACCTGTAGTTAAAGTGACTTCAGCCTCCTTTGTAGGTGCAACAACCAGTAACTTCTCCTCAAGCACTTCTTTCTGTTTTACTTCAGGCACTTTAAAGATTTACATTTACATTATGAGACAAAGTTGTGTAGTTTAACCTACCTAATGCAATGGTGTAAGTGGCCCACGTAGCTCTTTTGAATTTTCCAATTAAAATGGGCATTATAATTACAGAATAATAAATGCTGCGATACTAAGTATATGTCCAGAAACTTCTATAAAATGTTTATCTGTATTACATTTGAACTATTACATTAAATATGTACATTCCCCTGGATTTGTGGTAAGCTAACACTCCCAGAACACTGGGATCAAAGATCTTAAAGAAATCCATCTTAAATATTGCACATTTTTTACACTATACGTACACTTTTAGCATGACATTGAGCAACAGAGAACATCACATAGGACAAGTAGGTACAAAACACAAGACAAGAAGAATTTAAGAATTCAAGATAAAGATCAAGACCAGTACTAGACCAATACTAATCTCCAGGTCATGTTATATGTATTATAATGATCAATCTGTACCTTTCTGTGGAATGCCCTCCTTTGGTGCTGAAGGCTTTATGCCTGGTTTTCTAGCTGCCTCTGCTTTTGACATTTCTGGTTTCTTTGCTTCCATTGGAACTTTAAAAAAGATATGTACCAAGATTTGCGGATGTTCAAATACAAAGAGAGACAGCAGATTGGACTACAAAAATATAAGCAGCACTCTGTCAAACACAAGGTTAGATGTTCCTGAAATGTCTGTATGGTCTTGAGCCTACCTGTAGTTAAAGTGACCTCAGCCTCCTTTGTAGGTACAACAACCAGTAACTTCTCCTCAAGGACTTCTTTCTGTTTTACTTCAGGCACTTTAAACATATGCATTTACATCATGAGATGAAACATTATCGTATGCTTTAATATGCTGAAGGTGTATTTTAAGGTATAGCAAACATTATGCAATGGCTCAGTATTATGCATGTTTATGTCTGTATTCCCAAGGCTGAAGGATCTGCCAGGGAATAAAGGCCAGTCCTAATGAATCCTAAGACATCTACTGTCATAAACAGTGCATGTTTCACGAAATGAAACTCAATTTTCAGCATTAGCTTCAGTTTTTATCTACTTTACATCCATATCAAGTCTAATATTTTTGGGTATAAGTAGCCCACTCAGCTATTTTGACTTTTCAAGTGTAAATTGGCCATATATTTACAGAATTAAAAATACTGAGATATCAAATATATGTTTAGGAACTTCTATAACATGTTTACCCGAGCATAACATATATTTTTTTGAATTTTTACATTAAATGCATACATTGCTTCTTGATTGCCTGATTTTAATTGATTAATAGTGCTTCTTCTGGATTTATGGAACGTCAACACTCCCTGAACACCTGTGCTACCAAAAATGGAATCAAAGGCCTTAAATGAATCCATCTTAAATGTCTTACACAGTTTTTACACTATAGACTATCAGTATGACATTTAGCAACAGAGACATCACAATGAACAAGAGGGTGTAAAACACAAGACAAGAAGATTTCAAGATAAAAATCAAGATTGCAAAAAACCAATACAAATCTCCAGGTCATATGTTATTTGTATTGTAATGATTAATCTGTACCTTTCTGTGGAATGGCCTCCTTTTGTGCTGTTGGCTTTACACCCGTTTTTTTAGCTGTCTCTGCTTTTGGTGTTTCTGGTTTCTTTGCTTCCATTGGAACTTTAAAAAAGATATGTACCAAGATTTGCAGATGTCTGAACACATACAGAGACAATGGACTGAACTACAAAAATGCAAGCAGCACTCTATCGAGTGCCATGAACAGCTGAATATCAGCGTATTTTGACACATGTCGCTTTTCTGGAATAAAATTACATACAAGAACACAAACATGCAAAAGGATTTCAATAAATTGAAACTTTGTTAATGATTGAATTTATGTACCTTTTCCTGGAGTTATCTCTGTCTTTTGAGGAGGTACGTCCTTCGGAACAATTTCCTCTTTTTTAGAAATTATTTCAGGAACTGCTTCTGGTTTCTTTGGAGCTTCTGGCACTTCAAAGAACATTTAAATACAGGCAATTGACCAAAGATTCAACAGAAGATCTAACAGAGCTGTCAGAAACTTCACACATACACACACACACACACACACACACAGGATAGGCATCAAATTTTTCACTGTTACAGAGGACATTGGACAACATCAATGCAATACAATTAAGGGTTAAGGAACAATTTCAGTCGCAATAATATATATGTTAAACATAATTTATATGTTGCACATTAAATATAAGTTAAAGCAAGTGAGAACAAAGCTGCAACATGTGCTACAGTAAAAACCGCAGTGGGAAAAATCATCAAGAAATGTTACAGATTTATATATAATCCAGATATTATTTAAATATAATAACACAAACGCAACCTATGCAAACATTCATTAAAAATGTAACTATTTTGGTATGTCACAATAAGATATTATATGAATATAAAGAGACAAAAATATCTAAGCAAAAAGATCGGTCTTTGACCTAAGCAAAAACACAAATGTTAACATTAAAATAAACAAAAAAAATATACTACACAAAGACAAAAAATCTGATGGGACATGGAAAGAGTTTCTGTATCAAAGATATGAAAAGAAACAAAATGAACTGAAGATACAATGGATCTTGTTTGTAGGCAAAATGGGTTGATGGGAGCCATGTCGTTTTTATTTTACTTAAGGAATATTCACGGCAGATGTTGTTTTTGAAATTGGATACTAATAGTTAAGTACTGTATTAGTTAAATTCTTGGTCTTAAATAATATCCAAGATGTTAGTAACAAAAGGTTAGTAACAACAGGTAAAGCAATACTGGCCCAAAGCTTCATTTAGTCATCCTATTGAGAATTCCTAATTAATACCTTTCTGGGGAGCAGCAACCATTGGAACAAATGGAACTGCCTGTGGTTTTGCAACTTCTTCCACTTTAGGTTGCTCCAGTTTCTTCTGCTCTGGTTTCTTTGTTTCATCGGGAACTTTAGAGAATATTTATGTTGTTTTGGCATTAAATTTTAAGTAAACAGACACACTAGCATACAGAAGGTTCTCATATTTCAGAAGCTAGACAAAGACAAACCAACGTATTATACGAAATACCTCTGACATTACCACATAAAATATGTAACATGAAGTACATACAAAAGACGAATGAATACCTGTGGGAGGGGGGGCCTTGGGTTTTTTTGCTGGTGCAGGCTTTGGTTCTGGTTCAACCTGAACTGGTAGTGTAGGTTTAGGTTCAGGCACAACCTGAGCTGCTGGTGCAGGCTTTGGCTTAGGTTTAAGCAGAGCTGCTGGTTCAGGCTTTGGTTCAGGTTCAACCTGAGCTGGAGGTCTGGCTTTAGTTTCTGGTGTTACAGGTGGTTTTGGTTCAAGAATCACATATGATGTAGGTTCGGGTACATCTTCAGACAACAGAATATGCATTTATTAGTTCAAAGCAAGACAAAGTCCTTGCGACAAGAGCTTAAGCTATGAGAACATCAACAGTCATAAACATTTGAAGACTGGATTTTGTATAACAAAGCTGATACAACACTGACCACCACTGAAATTTTTTTGGACATAAATACAGTAGGTCACAAAAGAGCAATCTAAATTACAAAAAGAATGAAGAGAATATTAAAAATAAAATCACTGACACGAAAGAAACAAGAATCCAAAACAAAGAACAGACCCAAATAAAACATATGGAGAACACAAGACATATCAACAAAGGTAATATAGCATATGTAATATAGAAGCACTATTAAAGAGCATGTACCTTTTTTAGGAGTAACCTGATCTTTTTCAGGAATGGAAGGAATAGCAGCACCCTGGGGAACAGGCTTCTTGACCTCTTCATATTCTTTTGTTTGTAAATATATACATAAAAAGATATTTCTGATTACAATGTTCACAAACTACTGCAATCATACAGAAATAACATAGACCACTTTAAATATTTAGAAAATATACAGGACAGAGACAGTAGAAAGGGTGGAAATTCAATCAGAACTTCAATAAGAAAACATACATGCAAATACAATACAAATAACAAAAAATATTTCAAACAGAATATAAACACAGGAACATTAGAATCACAGAACAAAACAGGCATTTAAAATAAGACAAAAACAAATAACATTTATGAATGTACCTTTTGGCTCAAGGCGGTCTCTTTGTTCAGGAACAACTATTGCAGTAATTTCTTCTTGAACAGGCACCCTGGTTACAGGTACTTAAAAATATAATTCCACATAAGTTTCGGCTTGTTAGACAAAATTAAAATCAGAAACTATACATGTACTGACACATCATTTGAAAAGAAGCATCACAGTAAGAATCTTAAACAAAATAACAAAATAAAGAAAAATCACATTATAGTGAAAAGACATAAGACAGAGAAATTTATGCAAATACCTTTTGAGGGTACCTCAGGCACAGACGGAACGGCGGTTTCAAGCTCTGGTTTCTTTGGAACCTCAGGAACTTCAACAACATTTGCTTAATTAGACAACTGCAACAAAGCTTAAGTTAAGGTAAACATCCATGCACAAGCCTGTTTAAATTAAGTGTTTTATCAGCCTCTTGGCATGTAAAACAACCCACGAAGAAAAAGCAGCACAGATTTCAAAGCAGAAGACAGAGTTTTACAATAAACAATAAATTCATTCAACAAAAGAAAAAAAGAGAATGTCAGATTTGCAAAGATGTTAAATATTTGCTAAATGAGAGGCTGCTGACAGCAACTTGGAATAAATATGTAGCTGTTAACCATGACTGACAGAAGCAGTTATTCTACAATACCTTTAATTGGCGCTTCTTTTCTCTCTCCTATTTCAGCCCTTGGAACTGTTTCCTCAATAGGGATTCTTGGTGCTGATAAAACAATAAATAATAAAGTTTTCATTGAATTACAGACAAATATTCATACAAAATACATGCTGTTCAGAACAACTAGCTCATAAATAACAGAGAAAGAAACAAAACCTGAGGAATGTAAAGTAAAATGTAACACATACCAACTAAATTGCATTTCATGATGGATTACACAAAACATCAACAAACAAAATAAGACAAAACACACATCGTGTAGCGAACAAGAACACAATAAGAAAATAAAGTATGAAATGCAACAATATAAATTAGGGAATGATGACTCTGGCCAAAAATAGACACTGTTAATATGACCACAAGGACAAGGTGATTTGGATGACACATTTTTATTATACCTTGAATTGTAGAGAATTCCTGAATTACTCTTTGTTCTTCAACTGTCCAGCTTTCAAACTCTAAATAAGTAACAATTCAAGATAAATACATTCAAATCAAAAACTGAAAGCCAAAAATAATTGAGTAAGACTTGGAAATACTGGTGAGCGAAAAAAAAATGTAGGCATCTTTAGAGCCTAAATAACAGTTAGCTGAAACTGTTTGAAGTCCTTGTAAAAACTTTATTCAAAAAATGTTATTCGAAAAATAGATGATTATTAGGTTGACCACCGCAAGCATTTTAGTAGAAGTAGTTTTAAAAATCCAAGATGATACTTAGATGAACAAAAAAAAAAAGATTGCCCAAAGACATGCAATTAAGCTAACTGACATTTCAAAATTGCTCATAGTGTATGATTGCGTGTATGTATGTGCCATATGATGGATCTTGTGTGGGGAGTACCACAGTCTTCTGTCCTATGCTGCCTGGAACAGGCTCCAAGCCCCCTCACATTTATGATCAGAATAAGTGGTTAGAAGATGGATGGATGAATGAATGGATAAATAGTTGGATTGATGATTGTTGTTATGGATTACTGCCATTAATAATTAATATTATTTAGAGGGTGTTTTTTTCAATCATTTTACCTCTAACTTCTGTCTTCTCTTCATAATAATCAAAAGAAGCCTCAACTTTAATAGAAAAGACATCCTCGTGAGTTTTTCCACATATTTTCAATAAAATCATTATAATGTAAATCTAAGCTTAGAGATTAGGTTTCTTATTCACATTGATTTATTGCCAATTCATTAACTACATTTCCAATTCTTACCTTTAGAGGTGACTGTAGATGACACCTCAGGAACTTGTATAGTTGAATCATGGATATCTGAGAGAAGTTAAATTTCTATTAACTTAATATCTAAAGGAGTAAACCCAATGTCTACATGTAATTTGTGAGCAATTATTCAAATAATCTTAAGTTTTAGAGGTTTCCTATCTGAACTAAGAATACTCACCATAGGAAACCCTTTCTACCTCAATGTCTGTGAAAGAAGGAGGTAAAATATTATGTCACAGCATCTGAACCAGAAACAGTATATAACGACACAGAACACTGCCCAGCTCACATTGGTACAGACCTTTGCTGGACAGGTAAAGTTCAGCAGTGCTTTTAGCTTCACCTTTTGGCTCCAACCTCACAATCACAGAATACACGCCTAAAAGATTACCAATGAAGAAGACTGAGTTTATCGGAATACTGTTTATCGAGAATATTTATTGGAATTCCGAATAGCTATCTGACTTGACCGAACACACCTTCATCTTCTGAAGTAACGCTGCGGATGGTCATAAAGTAACGACGACCTTCACTTCGAAAGCTGTACTTTGGACTCTCTTTGAGTTCCCATGTGCCTTTGTACCACGTAACAATAGCATTGTCAAAGGAGACTTCACATTCAAAGGTGGCGGACTGGTGTTCGTTCACCACAATGTTCTGGATACGCTTGGTGAAATGGATTTTGGTAGCTAAAACAGATAATCGGGTTTTATTAGGATGATACCTTGTTGACTATACCAAAATCTTATTTTTCATCTGTTCATTTCATTTGATATAAAAAGAATGAAAAATGTATAGAATGAAATTGAAAAAAGAAAACGAACAGCCATTTTGACCAATAAAAAAATCCGAGCATCAGCAAATGAGAAGACAGATCAGTAGTGCAACCAAAAAAAAAGATCCACATACATTTAAGTAGAGTATTAAAAAAGAAAAATTGCAGAATACAAGAGCAAAAAAAGAAATAACATATAAAAGAGGTTAGTATACTCCTTAAAACACAGTATTAGTATGCTCACCTTTATGTGACACACAAAACCTATGGAATACAAACCTTTTACCTAAACATCTGCAATGATTGAAATAATATCAGGCAAAGGATGCCTTCAAATTTTTGAATCTTCAAATATAATGTGTCTGCCTCTGGATCTTGCCAGCTTTAGAATTTTTCAATCTGTTCTGAAGTAATACAAGCATTTCTAAGCCTCCACTTTTCAATATTTGGAATATAAATGTATTTGCTTACCAGGTACAGGTTTCAGGTGTTCCTCAACTTCAACTGCTTTGGGGAAAAAAGAGTAGGGAAATGTAACTAATGTTCTATATGAATTTTATAAATTCATGGAAAACATAAATTAATGGATTCTTCAAAAAGTAGAACTGACAGAGGACACTTACCCACAACGGCTAATTTAGCACTGGAAATGTGTGGGCCACACACAATGCGGTAATTTCCCTCGTCACTAGATTTACAGTTCTTGATTTTCAATAAGTGACGATCACCTACAATGCTGATTTCATATTTTTCATCAGTGTCAAGCTTCTGAGTTCCTTTATACCAAGACAGACGGATCTCAGGGAAGTTGATCTTGATTTCACACTCAAACACTGCCTCCTTGCTTATGACTGTGGTTTGGTCTGTGATGTCCTTCAACACCGTGATAGGCTGCAAAAAAACATAACCTTATATGACCTTTAGGATTTATTTATAGTAAAACTATAAAAACTTCCACAACAGTTTCCACAAAAGTTTTGCAGCTTAAAGCATTTCCTAGAAAAGTGTGCAAGTAATTTCTTCCATGCATATTTATTAATAAATTTCTTTATATACAATAAATTTGTTTGTACAGCCCTGGTACAGTTTTGTTCTCCAAGTTACAAACAACATTAATGTACCCTCAATGGTACAAAAATGTTCCCAGAGTCCGTTTCTGTACCTTAAATCTACATTTGCCTATAGTTAGGGTATTGTTAGCACACCCTTTAGGGTACAGCCACAAAGACAAGTAATTGTACCCTCGAAGGTACAAATTGGCACTTTTTCCTAACATTGTACGAAATACAGTGGTACCTCAGAACTCAAACTTAATCCGTTCAGAACTCGGGTTCGAATCCTAAAAAGTTTGAGTTCTGATCGAATTTTCCCCATAAGAAATAATGTAAAAACAATTAATTGGTTCCCAGCCCCCAAAAATTACACCTAAACATGTTTTTTTTTTCATTTAAACACAAAATGAACAGAATAAAACAAGAAGAGCATTTTTTCTTAATGGCTTCCAAAACGATAAAGAATGTACCCCAACACTACCCCTGTCTTGCCCCGATTGTCCACTCCTTCCGTGTGCCACACCCCCTCATTAACCTCGTGTGGAATCCCTGTGTGATCAGCTGTTTCTGGTTGTTGTCATTAGTCCTCTGTATTTATTCCGCGTTTCAGTTTGTTTCCCCAGTCCGGTCATTGTAACGTCATTGTGTTCTGCCTGTTCTCAATTAAACGATCGCTTGAGTCCTGTCCCTGCTTCCCCAGTCCCGGCTCGGCAGATAGTGACAACCCCAAGCCATGCCCCAACACTGGGCCAACACTAGACTATGCCATGCAGTCCATTGATTATTTTTATTATTATTGTGTATTCGTTAATTTGTTTGTAAATCACAAACTTTTAGGTTGTAACATTTGTACAACTATTGCGTAACTTTTTGGTAAGCAATGGCTACCAAAATGATATAAAGTATTACCTAATACCGTATTTTCAATTAGAAAAGCACTATCACCAACAAACGATGCTATCACAGCTAATGGGAGGCTGAGACTGAAGCGTTCCCCTTTGTTTCCGCTGAGAGGTGTGCCGCGTGACTCATTTCCCTGCGCATACAAGTTATCTTAGGGCGGCGTTCACGGTTCGTCTTCTGAGATTCAAATCGAGTACTAGGTTATTTCTTTTCGAACTGCTTGGTTCAACTTTTAAGAAATTAGAGTTCTAATGAGTTCAAGAACTGAGGTACCACTGTATATTTTAAAACTTTCGCCTGTCTTACCTCTGTCTGTTCCATTCTGGTTTGCAACTCCGACACCAGTTTTTCCAAATCCTCATCTGATTTCCTTCTTTCTAGTTCAGCTTCCTGAATCAAAAAAAACATTCATAGAATTCACATTTGAAGATTTTTCTTAAATTCTGGTTGATATTTCATAAAAAGCATTTTATAATTACTTTTACTCTCATGTACCTTTGTATCAATATTTTGTTGGAAGTAGGAAATACAAAACAATACAGTACAGTAAAATTCTCTCACCACTCTTCCAGTTTCATGTTCTTTCTCCTTCTTTAGAAACTCAATAGCCTGAAGGAGACCACGGAAGTCTGTAATTCCATACATGCGGGCATATTTCTCATATTCTTTTGGATCTACGTTTCTCAGTAGCTCAACAATATCAATCTCCTGGGTTTCCTTTGGACTCTTCTGCTTTGATGGAGTTCTATTAAAAAGGAGAGTTAGTCAAGAACATTTCTGGTGTGACAGTTTAAACTTGCTAAACTTTTCTAAAGGAGAAATAGTCTGATTTTTCAAAAAGCAGCAAATTATCATTATAGCACACTTACTTCTTCAATTTAGCTCTTAAGTCTCCTTCAAGAAGTGCAGCCTCTTTCTTTTCTTCAACTTTCAATTCTGTGCTACATTCAATTTCTCCATGCTTGTTGGATGCAACACATCTGTACTGCCCAGAGTCTGATTTGGTCAATGCTTGGATTTCCAGCTTGGCATCCTGTCCCTTTTGTTCAACAGTGATGCGACCACCATGCGTGATCTGCCTCCACTTACCTTTCATCCATTTCACATTAGGAATTGGATCACCACCAACTTTGGCAAAGAATGTTGCTGTGCCCTCTGGATATAATGACATGATAAGAAAGAGAATAAGAGAGAGGTTAATTGTACCCTCAATGTGGATTCCCCTATTGTAGAGCTAATTGTAGGTTTATCTTTATTAGGAAAACAGAAGTTCTTTACTTTCATTTGCAGTAAGACTCTTGGGTTCATCAATGAAGAATAAGTTGTCCAATTTCTTAACAGGCTTTGCAGCTGCTGGGGCTGCTTCAACAGCTGCTGGTGCTCCTGGTTTATCTAAATAAAATAACATAATTTTTTATTGAATTTTTAAAGAGTGTATGCAAAAGACAAAGAGACTAGAAAAAAAAATTAAATGAAAAAATGAA
Source organism: Paramormyrops kingsleyae (assembly GCF_048594095.1). Taxonomy (NCBI): domain Eukaryota; kingdom Metazoa; phylum Chordata; class Actinopteri; order Osteoglossiformes; family Mormyridae; genus Paramormyrops; species Paramormyrops kingsleyae. The sequence goes on from NC_132812.1 coordinate 13,499,220, forward strand.
TAATGTACAGAGGATCAAAATGCAAATACATTTTAAAAATAACAAAGCACATACACATCAGAATAGCCCTTCCCGCACCCAACCCAACCTGGAGAACACAGTCAAGCCTGTAATGGTGTTTCCTGCTGTAGACAGCAGTTGGACTTTCCTTGTAAGATCTACTTGCCCCTACTTCACCATTTGTTGCATAAGATTAAATCGAAAACATCAATGAAATGTATGTAAAGGTTTCTTCATACCCTGTCAGAGCACTGCAAAACCTTTTTAAGTGGAAGTATTTTTAAAAATCTCCTCATGCCATAGCTCCATTGAGGGAAGTTTGTCATTAGCCTAGTTAATCAAAATCCATTTTAACTGATAATTTATAACTTTTGGGCTAAGTGGATATTAGAAGATGTCAGTATCCTGAATAACCATAGTGAGTATCTATAATGAAGAACGATGGGCTATCATGTATAGCCAGAAAGCTTTCATAATTTCTTTCCGGCCATATTCCAAATTTTAAATGTTAATGGAGAGAAACAGAAAAAATGACTATGTGTTTGAAGAAGGCTTACATTTATGGAAACGAGATGGTCTTTTTGGATTTCTTTAAGAATATAAGTGGCACAATATAAATGACAAAGACTTTACAGCATTTCCCTAGATTTGAAACAAGTAAACATGCAAAATGTTTAGTAATACAGGTATCGGTATGTCTAACAATAAACTCTGAAATGTTAATATTAATTTCCTTGGTTAAGTTTTTAAGTTTCTTGCTTTAACAGATCCTCCACAGGAAGGAAAATGAGAGGGAAAGGAGAAAGAAATCATTTTCAAAACAAAGTGTTTGACTTGAAAGTATGAAAAAGAATTGCTGTTTTGAGATGACAAATTAATCTGGCAGTTGTTGAAAAGACAATAGTGTGTTTCCATATATCAGTGCAAAAGAAATATTATTCCCCTTTTATATCACTGATGATTTTTTAAGGCATTATGATGAGAATCATGAAGAGGAAAAGCATCTCTTAAAAAAATTGGTTATGTTTCATCTGTAAAATAGCTTTCCCCAAATGCCCAGTAAGGAGAGATAGCAGAAAGAGCAATTATGTCTATGTGGAGTTACGTGCCCATATTTATATAATGTGTGTGTCACGCCCCGCTCCGTCCGCTCCCGATGTGTGCCACGCCCACCTCATTACCTCCTGTTTCGCCCTAAGTGTTCCCACCTGTAGCTCGTTCTCTGTTACCTAGTCTTGTGTATTTAGTCCGAGTCTCAGTCTGTATTCCCCAGATCTGTCATTGTGTAGTGTCCGTTGATGTTCGTACCTGTACGTCTGCCTTCTATTAAACCCCGTTACCCTGACTACCTGGCTACGCTCGCCTGCTTCCTGCCTGCCCAACTCGCGAGCGTGACAGTGTGAGATTTGTTTTATAATTTATACTAAATAAAAAAGGGGAGGTGTTACTATTTCTCACCCTTCTTTAATTAGAATCTTAATTATCATTGTACAAATACAACGAAATTGGCTTTAAAGTAAATGCAAATTTTTTTTTTAATGAAAAATAATGTCTAGAACTGTTTATATATGGTACCTTTTACAGTCACTTTGGATTTGCAGAATTCACTTCCAGCATCATTGGTGGCCTTGCACAGATAGTCACCAGCATCTGTTTTAGATGCAGAGCTTATTTCCAATGTAGCTGTGCCATCAACAAAAGTAATCCTAGTCTTCGCAGAAGATGTTATCTCTTTCCTGTCCTTCATCCACTGAATATTCATTGGTAGAGATCCCCGAACATGACAGCTCAAATGCAGCTTCTCACCCTCGTTAATTGATAATGGTTTGAGGGGCTGATCAAACACAGGGGACATCTTACGTTCTGTATTGGGAGAGAAGAGTGGTAACTCCTAATATACATTTCTAAGAAAATCAATCTAAGAAAAGCATTAGGAGATAAAAGAGGGTGAGAACAATTGACCAATGAATTGAGTAAGAAATAAGGAAAAAATTTTAAGTGAAATAAAACCAATCAGTAGAATTCCATTACATAGTACAAAACTAAACAAAACAAAACAACCCTACCTGTTATAGCAAGAGACACCTGATAGGAGGATGTGCCAGCTTCATTGGAGGCTTGGCAAGTATAAGTGCCACGGTCAGAAAGCTGAGCTCTCTTAACACCCAGCAGAGCTACGTTGTTCTTGAAAGAAATTTCATAACTGTCAGAGCTGTAGATTTCACTGCCATCCTTGTACCAGCTAATGCTTATGGGCTGGGATCCAGACACACGTCCTTCCAGCTTCACAAGGTTCCCCTCAGCATCCTCAATACTTTCAGAAGGTTTTTTTGTGAATGACGGTGGAGTTTTGCGCTCTGGAAAGGGAACAAGTAAGTCTGATTGCATGCATAAAACATGAAAAATGAAAATCAAGGAAAGTTGGGAAGAAGAGCGTCAAAGGCAAATTAAAATGCATTACTACAATGAAATTTAAAAATATAAAAAAATAAGAGCTATCCAACCACATGATGTGTCAGAAAGAATGCATCAGTATAAAATACCTTTTACAGAAACTTGAGTGCTACAAGTGTCCTTCCCAATATCATTGCTAGCATGACAATAATACTGGCCAGAATCTGTTTTATCCGCCTTCAAAATTGTCAGATGTGGTGTGTTATCCACACACGAAATTTTATAATTTCCTGCTGCACGAATATCTTTTTGATCCTTTGACCAAGTCACTTTAATCGGTAAAGATCCTGTCATATGACATTCAAGGTCCACACTGTCTCCCACAGAAACTTCCACAGGTTGCAGCTTTTTATCAAAGACTGGAGGATATCTTGGCTCTAAAAGTTAATTGGAAGAGCAAGCATGTGTAAATATGCATCAAAGAAGAGATCTGACTACTGAAGAGTTCCATTTCAAATTTAAACAAACCTTGCAGTGTGAGCTTTGCTCTACAAGATGCTGTTCCAACACTATTGGTAGCAACACAGGTATATTCACCAGAATGTTTCATTTCACCTCTGGATATTGTTAGAACAGCAGTGTTATCATCAAAAGACATTGAGTATTCATCATTTTCCTTCAAAGGTTCACCATCTTTAAGCCAAGAAACCTCCAAAGGAGAAGACCCTGCAATACGGCACTCAAATCTAGCTGGCTGGCCTTCAGTCTGCTGCAGACTCATTATTTTCTTGGGAAAGGAAGGTGGTGTTTTAACATCTGAAATAGAATTAAAATTGAACAAACAGAATTTATATCGGTCATGATTGGAAAAAATACATTGTAAAACTGTTAAAAGGAAATAAAGATTTTGTCATGGAAGTTTCACCTTGGACTGTTAAACGACAGCTTGAGGAGGCTGATCCAATGCTATTTTCTGCTTTAATTGTGTACTCCCCAGCATCAGTTTTGGCAGCTTTACTTAATTTCAAAGAGGCAATGCCTCTAGTAAACTCTATTTTACAAGCAGCAGAGGATCGCAGTTTTCCATCTGCCTTAAACCAGGAAACCTTTATTTCAGGTGTGCCTCCAATATGACATTTCAAACAAACTGTATCTCCTGCAGTCACATCCATTGGTTCCAACTTTTCAATAAAGTAAGGGGGTTCTGAAGCAAAAATGCACAACTGATGTTAAAAGAAATTCAACTGTTTCACAAAAGTAGTTATTTTAATCAAAGAAAAAAACTAACCTAATATAGAGACTTGTGCATGACACGAATCACTTCCCACTTCATTAAAAACTTGACAGGAATATCTCCCACTGTCATCTTTGTCAGTGTTGAGACACTCCAATATGCAGGAGCTCTCTGTGGTCGTGATGTTATATTTATAAGAGGAAAAGATCTCGTTATCATCCTTAAACCATTTTACTTGTATTTCCGGGCTTCCAGCATATGCACACTCAAGCAGCAACATTTTTCCTATTTCAACTGCAAGATCCTTCGGTTTCTTCACAAAATATGCAGGTTCTAAATTAAACAAGAAGAGAAGTAATTAGATCATTGTGAATGGAAATGTTGAACCTTCCGAAGACAAAATGAGACATTACAAACTTCATTTGAAAAAAGAAACGTGTTTACCAACCTTTTATAAAAAGATTAACAGAGCAATCATCCATTCCAGCATCATTGCTGACCTGACATGTATAATCTCCAGCATGGGACTTGGCTATTTGAAACAGTTCAAGAGTGGCTGTATCACCCCGTAAGGCAATTGCACAACCTTTTCCAGATATAATTTCTGCACTACCTCTGAACCATTTCAGTTTTAGTGGGGCACTTCCTTTTACAGTGGCTGAAAAAGTAATGTTTGTGCCAGGTAGCACTTCCATATTTTGTGGTTTTTCAATAAATGAGGGAGGTTCTAAAAAAAGAGAAAGCATTTTCATAATGTAGAAAATTTGATCTCTTCTGTGAAATTCCAACAGATGCAATATGTTGTATAAATGTAGAATAATGCAAAAAACATAAATTTTTACTGACCTCTGACAAATAAAGAGGCACTGGTCTCACTGGCCCCAGCTGAATTTACAGCTCTACACAAGTACATCCCAGAATCTGGCAGTTTAAGACTGGGTAGGTTTAGCAGGCAGGTGTTGTCAGAGAATGTAACCTCATGGTTTGGTCCACTTACTATCTCTTTTCCATCATGAAACCAAGAAATGGTTAAAGGTTGTGATCCTGAGACTTTACAGTCCATCTGACCAGGTTTACCAAGTATCATTCGAGTATCATTCAATTTTCGTATAAATGTAGGCGGTAAGATTTTATCTGTTAAAAAAGATTTTAAGTAAAGATGAGCTCAAACGAAAACTAAAGTAAATGCAATAAAGAAGAGCAGGACAATATGTGAAGAACTTTCACTGACCTAGGACAGTAAGATATGTTTTGCAGGTATCACTACCAACTTCATTTGAAACTTCAAATGTATATTCTCCAGTATCTTTAGTTTCTGCTGACAGAATCTTCAGAGTGGAAATCATTTTTGAAAAGGTAATTTTGTATTTTTGTCCAGAGGATAACTCTGCACCATCTCTAAACCATTTTGGTTTCAGCTCTGGTGTCCCAGTTACTGTAAATTGCAATATAGCTGTGTCACACGCTGTGACACTGAATGACTCTAGTTTATCCAGAATTGAAGCTGGTTCTGCGAAGAGGGAAGAGCACGTTTATATTGGGAACATATCAAAACCCAATCTCAAAAGATTTTCACAACTGCCCTAAACATTTACCAACCTAGAACAGTCAATTTTGCAATTGACTCCACTGATCCAGCATCATTTTTAACCTGGCAAATGTATTTGCCAGAAGACAAAACATCAGTCTTAAAGATTCTCAAAGTAATCTGGTTGTCCTCAAAGGAAATCTTGTGGTTTTCACTATCTCTCAAAACATTATCTTTATCTCGCACCCAAGAGATAGTCATTGGTTGGAAACCTTTGACAGATGCAGCAAACATTGCTTCTTCACCACAAATGACTGAGAGATTAGACAATTTCTTCACAAATGCGGGTGGTTCTACATGAAAGAGAAAAATAAATATTAGACACCTGACAATGCAATAAAGCATGCTAAACTGAGAATGGATACCTTTTGTTTAACATCCAGGATTACTAACCTCTAAGCTTAACTGTGCCAGTACATGTTGCGCTCCCAACATTGTTTGATGCTTTACACTGATATTCACCAACATCAAAAGCCTCCAGATTCAGAATATGAAGAGTAACAGAGCAACCCTCATTTACAAACTTGTACTTTCTACTGTCCTTAAGGGTTTTTTTGTCTTTATACCATGTTATCTCAAAGGGTGCTGTGCCAAGAAGTTCACATTCTAGACTGACATTTCTGCCCTTCACACCATCCACAGGCTGGGGTTCTTTGAGGAAAGATGGTGGTTCTAAAAAAAAAAGATTATATTATTAAATAAGCACTAGACACTGAACAAAAGTTAGCAAAAATCACAGAGTAAATAAAAAACAAGAATAGTTATTTAGAAAAAAAGGCAACACTTTATATTAACTGCGCCTTCATAATGCTTTGAAAGAGCATTCATAAGCAGCATGTAAGTATACCTTAACATACCTTATTAGCTTTAATATACACTAATAAACAATATATGATAATAACAAACATACTCGGTTGTTATATATAAAATAGAAATTTGATAGAATTGTATTATATTCCACACCAACTATATTATGAAAAATAATTATATTTCAATGATTTGTATCCATTAAAATTTTTCAAACCGATAAATGCTAATTGTTGTACATCTCATAAAAATAATATTAAATTCTTTCTAAGGCCTTGTCCACACGTAAATGGGTATTTTTAAAAACGTAGCTTTTCGATGCATTTTGGCCTTTCGTCCACATGCAAACGGTGTTCAGTTCATCACTGAAAACGGATCTTTTGTAAAACCCAGTCCAGGGTGAAGAGTTTCAAAAACTCTGTTTTCAGTGTCAACATGTAGACAGAGAAAACAGAGTTTTTGGCTTGTAACATCAGATTGTGGGCCGATGTCCACTTTACTTGATATCAGAGCATGCACCATTCGCTGTTTACATTAGCTGTTTTTTGGCCTAGGAGAACTGGTAATAAGGTTTCTGATTGGCCAACATGGCTTTACAGTTAAATTTATATCTCCCCCTTTTGTTTTGAGCATGCGCTTTTATGTAGAGGGAGATTTTTTTTTAATAACAGAGGAGAAAAACACTGTTTTTAAAAATACCCATGTACATGTGGACCACGGCTAAGGGTTATTTACATGGATAATTATATTTATATACCTTTAATGGTGAGTGTAGTGCTACAACTGATACTCCCAGCATCATTCTGAACTTCACATGTGTAGACTCCACTGTCCTCAAGTTTTGTGGTGGGAATTTCAAGAACTGCCAATGAGTCTACAAATGACATGTTGCAGTTTCCACCTGCAGCAACCATATTTTCATTCTTGTACCAGAATATGCGAAGTAAGGGAGAGCCAGTTACTTTGCATTCAAGAAGCACTGGTTCATCTTGCTTCACAAACTTTGTTGGTGGAAGTTTCAGCACAAATTTGGGAGGTTCTGCAAAGCCAAAGCATTAATTTTAGAAGGATATAAAACTGTGAAAAATATAAAACTGCAACAAGAGTCTGATAATAAGAGTCAATATATGAGAAGAAATGCATGTGACTGCTTTCTGATGAAATGTATAGTGCTGCTAAAAGAAGAGCCAAATAAGCAGTCAACCAAAAAGACACATATGGAAAAGAATTGGCAATGTTTATATGAAGATGCCTGAGCGAAAAAAGAGAAGAGCCCAACCTTTCACTGTTAGGTCGACTGTACATCTCTCTGTGCCAGCATCATTGCTAACTTGACAAACATAAATTCCACTTTGAGAGACTTGAACAGCATAAAGATCCAAAAAGCAGGACAAGCCTTCCAGTCCAGTAAAACATGAAGGTCCAGTTATCAATTCAGTTTCTTCTTTGAACCACTTTACTATAAATGGTGGCGTTCCTTTCAGAGTACTTTTAAAACGCACAGAAGAATTAGGAAGCACAGCTTGGGACTCTGGTTTCAACATGAAGCTTGGTGGCTCTAAAATTCATTGGAAAAGGAAAACAGCATACTAAGACGGTGACCACAGAATTTCAAAAGAAAAAGAAGAAGTTTGATGATGAATATTTTTTTTTCTGACCTTTCACCATCAGCAAACCTTGGCATTCACAGAAGCCTGCTTTGTTTGTTAATTTACAAATATATTCTCCACCATCAGCCTTCTCTAGCTGATCTATCTCCAGAGAAACAGTGTTTTCTTCTTGAGCAAGCTTGTATCTTGTTTTACCAGTAATGATAATACCATCTTTTTGCCATTCCACAGATATTGGAAGTGAACCAGAAAATCGGCAAAGAAGTTTCACATAAGATCCCAAAACTTCTTGCATTTCCCTTAATGGCTTCAGGAATGATGGAGCAATAAGTTGTTCTGATTTGAGAAAACAAAAAACAACAGTAAGACTTTTCAACTTCAACTACATAATCATCTCCATCTAGAAAAATGTGCACCAACCTAGTACAACCAAAGTAACTTTGCAACTAGAAACTCCAAAATCATTGGTCACTTCAAATGTATAATCGCCTCCATCTTCAATCCGTGCAGATTGTATCTTAAGACAACTGATATTATTCACAAAGCTGAGCTTTTGATATCTGCTGGATGTAATCTCTTTGTTGTCTTTCAGCCACTTGACTTTCAGTTCAGGTGTGCCAGATACTTTACAATCCAGACTGACTGGATCGCCAGCCGTCACATTAACTGTCTCTGGTTTTTCTGTAATCTGCGGTGGTTCTAAAACACAGTAAAATATAATGTAAAGAATTTGATGACTTCTAAAGATGCTTAAAGCTCTTCAAAGTAAATAAAAGCACAAACCTTGCACAACTAGAGTTGCAAAACTCTTCTCTTGTCCAGCCTCATTTGATACCTGACAGGTGTACCTTCCACTATAACTAGCCTCTGAGACTGCAATTCTTAGAGAGGCTACATTGCCCTCAAACTTCCTTTCAATATTAGCATCCTCTATAATCCAGTCCTCATCTTTTTGCCACTGGACAGTCAGTGGAGGTGATCCCGCCACAACACAGTGAAATTCAGCTATTTTTCCCAGGACAATGGCAATATTTTCAATCTTCTTCACAAATGATGGTGGCTCTGACATTTCATAATGAAAAAATAAAGTTCAATATTTTTAACAATGACAAAGAATCCATTATTTTTCTATAATAATAGGAAACTAACCTTTCATAGACAGCACAGTGGTGCAGGAACACCTTCCAACTTCATTTGCCACAGTGCACTGATATTCACCAACATCTAATGCTTCACATTTGAATATTTCCAAGATCACAAAATCATTACACTGTGAAACTATATGTCTTTTGTTAGAAATTATTTCCTTAGCATCCTTTTTCCAAGTCACCTCAAACGGAGATGTGCCTGTCACTTGGCATGTAAGAGAGACATCATAGCCAATTACAAATTCAAGAGGTGTTAATTCCTTTATAAAGGCCGGGGGCTCTGGAATAAAATTATAATAATAATTAAAACCATTATTGATTTTATAAAAGAAAGAATATTATTAACAATCTAAACGGGTACTAGATACAGTATACTGCATATTAATAGTAAATATGTTCCAACTACTGCACAAATCTAAACTATATGTACTGACCTTTCACTTTCAACTCCATACTGCAACTCTCACTGCCAGCTTCATTACGTGCCTCACAGAAATACACTCCACTGTCTTTTATATCGGCATTGAATATCTCCAGGATAACCAAGGAGTTATCAAAGGACATCTTAAACTTCTCACTGGGACTAATCTCATTTCCATCTCTAAACCAGGTAATATATATTTCAGGAGTGCCAACTACTTGGCAGTCAAATTTCTTAGTTTCTCCAAGTTTAATCACAGCGGTGCTCTCAGGCTTTTGGGTAAATTTTGGAGGCTCTGAAATCAACACATAAGTATTTCAATAAGCTTACAAGGCATATAAAACATACAAATAACAATATGATAAAGTAAAAATGAACCTTTTACGAAGAGTGATGCTTTACAAACTTCAGAGCCAATATCATTACTGATTTCACAAAAGTAGTCCCCAGAGTCTGATGTCTTTGCAAAAAAGAGTTCCAGTAAACTTGAGCAATTATCCTTCTGAACAGAACAATGTGAGCTGGATAAAATTTCCTTATTGTCTTTAAACCACTTGATGGTCAATGGGGTAGTGCCACTAAAAAATACACTGAACTGTACTTTTGTTCCAGGCAAGACATCCATTGACTCTGGCTTTTTGATAATACTTGGAGGTTCTAATAGTGAGCAAAACCAAAACAGATTATTTAAGAAGTATTCATTCAGCATACATGCTGTGAACAAAATGTGTTATACTAAAGGATTACTACAAATATATTCAATTCTTTTCTACACACCTTTGACAAGCAATGCACCAGAGCACTGGTCACTCCCAGCTTGGTTATTGGCAATGCAGGTGTAACTGCCAGTATCAGAACTATCAAGACGGCTGATCTCCAAAAATGCTGTGTTTTCAAAGAATGTGCATTTGTGCTTGTCATCAGTCTCAATTTCTCTATTATCTTTGTACCAGGACACAATTATTGGAAGGGAACCAGAAACAAGGCATTCCAGATGGGCGAATGACCCCTTAATGCTGTCTACTGCTTTCAGCTTCCTTGTAAAAGATGGTTTGATTATGTGATCTGCACAAAATAAAGGAAGATGCTTTTAGGAAAGATGTCTTAGCTATGGCTTTGTAATACATATACTGTATAAGACACTGTACCAATTTTCCAATATACCGACCCAAAACTGTAATCACAGCTTCACAAGTGCTGCTACCAACATCATTGGAGATCTCAAAGGTGTATTCTCCACCATCACTTTTGTCAGCAGAGAGAATCTTTAAAGCAGAGTGTTTGTCTGTGCTGTGAACCTTGTATTTTTGCCCTGATTTCAACTCCCTCCCATCCTTTAACCACCGGGCTTTAAGGGTTTTAGTTCCTGAAAAGCTGCACTCCAGTGTGGCTGGATCCCCAGCTGTAACACTGATTGATTTGGCCTTTTCGATAATATTAGCTGGTTCTAGGGGCAAAATGCAATATTTTAAAAACCAACAAAAATGCAATTTATACTCATACAAACTCAAAACACTCAAAACAAAATAACTAATTAAATGGTTAAATAACACTCGCAACAAACCTTTAACAACCAATGAGGCAGAACATTTCTGACTTCCAGCTTCATTCTTTGCCAGACATATATATTTTCCATCATGTTTTAGCTGCATATTTGTAATATGCAGCTTTCCAGTTTGATCCTCAAACGAAATTTTAATATTTTCATCTTCTTTCACCTCACGATCATCTTTTATCCATGAAACAGTGATTGGTAAGGACCCTTTCACAACACACTGCATAGTGACTTCATGGCCTACAACTGAACTCACGTTCTCTATCTTCTGAATAAAAGATGGAGGTTCTAGTACAAGAAAAATAAAACAATGATATTGATATATGTCCAATATGATCGAAAGAAACATATTTCCCAAAGATGTAAAATCTAAACTTCATCTACTAACCTTTCAGACTCACTTGACAATCACAGGAAGTCCTCCCTACTTCATTTGTAACAATGCACTGATATATCCCAGCATCTCCAACTTCACATTTTAAAATATGCAGGCTAACAGTATCATTATGTAAGCTGATCTTATGTGTTTTATCATTTCTCACAATTTTACTCTCTCTATACCAAGTAAACTCAAATGGAGATGAGCCTGAAATTATTCCTTCCAATATGACATCAGACCCTTTTACAATTTCCTTTGATTCAATAGCCTTCACAAAAGTAGGTGGTTCTAAAGCAAAAAAGACAAAATATCCATAATGATTAATTTGAATATCAGTGAATTATAAAAACTACTAAAATGATCCTCAGGGATATTTTACAGACCTTTCACTGTAATTACACTGTTGCATCGGTCACTACCAGCTTCACTTGATGCTTCACAAACGTAATCCCCACTATTATCAACAGAGCAGTTGGCAATCTGCAGAGTAGCTACTGAGTTACTGAAGGCCATTTGATATTTGTCATCAGAACTAATTTCAGCCTCATTCTTGAACCACTTGATACTGATGGTAGGGCTACCGATTACTCTGCATTCGAGGATCACTGCACTTCCACATGTTACCAGTTTAGCACTCTCAGGTGTCATTACAAACTTTGGTGGTTCTAAAAAAATAATTAAAAAATCATAGTCACAAAAAGCCAATACATTTTGCAATAAACAAAAAACATATATAAAACAAACACAAGAGACAGAAATATGAGCAACAAAGGCAGAAACCAGGTAAAAGAAAGAAAGCACCTTTCACAAATAAGACGGCGGTGCAAGTCACTTTCCCGGCGTCATTGGCCACTAGGCAAGTGTAATTGTCTGAATCAGTGGGTTTCACTGAATGGAGTTCAATGAAACTTGAAGTTGACTCTTTCTTGATGAAACATGAGCCTCCGGTAAACATTTCTTTCTCTCCTTTAAACCACTTAATGGTAAATGGGGATGTACCAGTAAAAGCACTCTGTAAGACCACAGTGGATCCTGGAATTACCTCCTGGGAATCAGGTTTCATTATAAAGACGGGAGGCTCTGTTTTTATTGGAAGAGAAAATAATAACAGTATTCAATATATTTTATTATATACAGTAGTTTAAATACTTTTAAAAGTTTTTGAAAAATTATTAAACACTAAAAAAGAGGGCATGAGTGTTTTTCAAACCTTTAACAAATAAAGCTCCACTGTTTTCTTTGCTTCCAGCTGTATTTGTTGCACGACAAGTATATAACCCAGCCTCAGTCTGTTGTAATTCAAAGATATCCAAAGTAGCAGTGTTTTCCTTGTAACTCATTTCATACTTTGCACTGGCTTTGATTTCAATCTCATCTTTGTACCATGAAATAGTCATGGGCTGCGACCCAGAAACCTTGCATTCCATGTGGACATTGGTGCCAACATTCCCATCAGTCTTTTTAAGATTTTTTATGAAGGAAGGTGGAATAATACGATCTGTTCAACAAGAAGAAAATTAAGTACCTTCACAACACCACAAATCTATGACCAAATAATTCAAGGAGATATTAACAAGTTAATGAGATCCAGAACCAACCCAGGACAGTGACAGAACATGTGCACTGGTCTTTTCCAACACGATTTGCCACTTCCAAGGTGTATTCACAGCTGTCTCCTTTTTCTGCCGTAAGAATTTTCAAAATGGCCACGTTATCCTTAAAAGTCATCTTGTACTTCCGACTGGCTGTCACTTCCTTCCCGTCTCGGAACCACTTCACTTTGAGTTCTGGGCTTCCAGACAGAGTACACTCTAAACTTACTGGTTCTCCTGCAGTCACACTAATGGATTCTGTTTTATCCACAATTCTCGCTGGTTCTAAAATGGAATTAAGTAGCTTTAGACTTGACATAATAAGACTGTGCATAAAATGTGCTGCAAGTTTAAAAATATCAACAAACCTTGAACAGACACAGTAGCTTCACACTGCTGTTTGCCAGCATCGTTTTCTGCCTGGCAAATGTATTTGCCACTATGGTTTATGTTTACAGTCTTGATAGCCAGAACTGCAACATTATTCTCAAATGTCATTATTACATTAGGATCATCATCAGTTAAAATATCAGAATCCCTCATCCATTTGACTGTGATTGGAGATGAACCTTTAAGAGTTCCCTGAAGTCTAACAGAATTTCCCAAAATAGCTGAAGTATTTTCTATCTTCTTGGAGAATGATGGGGGTTCTAGATATAAAAGAACAGCATTTCTTAATATGCATATAGAGAATGCAAATACATATTCATACATGAAAATCTTTGATAGCTGAACCTTACTAACCTTTTAATTTACCAGTTGATTTGCAGGAGACTTTACCAACATCATTTGACACAAAGCACTGATAATCCCCAATATCTATACTTTCAAATGAATAAATCTCCAAAATCACTTTAGAATCATTAGAGATTATGTTATGCTTTTTGTCAGAGGAAATTGGTTTCTTATTTTTGCACCAGGTCACCTCAAATGGAGCTGTGCCAGTTACTTCACATTCAAATACAGCTGTAGTTCCCTTAACTACTTCTACCATCTGCAATTCTTTTTTGAAGAAAGGAGGTTCTGAGAAACAAAAAAGACAACTCAGTTGCATCCACATTTGATTTAAAGATTCTTTTAAATCAAAATGAGAATTAGTGTTGCTACACACCTTTTACAGTTAAAATAGTGCTGCAGCTTTCACAGCCAGCATCATTTAACACTTCACATGTGTAATTTCCACTATCTGTCACAATAAGATTTAAGATCTCTAGGACTGCTTGGCCATCCTTGAAGCTCATCTTGTGTTTCTCTCCGGGGCTGATTTCTTTGTCATTCATGAACCATGTTACATGTAGCTCTGGCGAGCCTTTAACAGTGCATTGCATTCGCCCCGTTATGCCCTGTTTCCAAAGGATTTTGGGTTCCAGTCTCTTAAGAAAGGTTGGGGACTCTAACAAGAAGTATTAGAAAATGGTCATAATGCAATACTCAGTCATTTTCAGTTAAGAAATCATGATCCAGTGTCGAGAAATGAAAATAGTGATAAAAGATGAGACTAAAATAGTCAGATCAACATATATAAAAGATGGTAAGAGGCAGCATAAGAAGCATCAATATTTATTTATTTTCTATTACTATATCACTATACCTAACGTTTCACACATCAGAGATTTAAGAGTTAATCTCCGGTTGTGCAGATCTGCTGCTTCACAAATACTGCACAAACACGGAAAATTAACTTTCAGTCTTACCTTGAACGCTTACTGTGGAAGAGCAGCTATCACTGCCAGCATCATTTGCAGCTGTACAGCTGTATTTCCCACTGTCTTTAAGCTTCGTATTAGGAATTTCAAGAGTGGCAACTTTGTCCTCAAAAGTAATTTTAAGATCCATGGAGTGATGCAGCTTCTTGCCATCCCTAGTCCAGGTGATGACCACTCCAGTATCTTCATCTACCTGACACTCAAGTCGCAATGGCTTCCCCAGAGCTACTGATGTTGACGTAAAGGTCTTTACAAAATTAGGCTTGTCAATTACCCTTAGTTCTGTGCCACATATGTCAGTTCCAACAACATTTGAGGCTTTACATTGGTAAGTCCCTTGATCAGAGACAGCAAGTTTCACTATTTCAAGAGTGTGTCGGTTCTTGTCAGCAGAAATTTGGTAGTTTCCTCCCGAAGAAATAGCAACATTGTCTTTTTGCCAAAGAGTATTCATTGGAGATGAACCAGTAACTACACACTGAATTCTTGCTTGTTTTCCCACATATGAAGTCACCGGATCTGGCTTAGTAATAAAGACTGGTGGGAAAACTTCTACAAAAATTACAAAAAATATATATATTAAATATACCGGCTACATACAATACAAGGGCATAACATGTTAAGAAACAGATTACATAACTACACTGTTAAAGGTTGCCAGATACAGCACCAGCAACCAAATTCATATTCCAGTAAATAATAATAACCACTCATATTCAATAACAATCACTGAAACAAATAAAACACCATTCATTCCACTTACCAGCTACATTCAGAGAAGCTGAACAGCTATCACTGCCATATTTGTTTGTAGCTTTGCAGGTGTATTCACCACTGTCGGCTTTAGTTGGATTCAAAAGCTCCATGGATGAGGACAGGTGATGGCTGATGATCCTGCACTTGTCACTCTCTCTCATCTCACTGCCAGACTTGAACCACTTGAATTTTACATTGGGTGCCTCTTCAGTCTCACATTCAAATCTGGCGCGACTGCCGACACTGATCTCCAAAGGTTGGATTTTGTGCCGAAAAACAGGTGGTACTGTGTTGCAGAAGATGGGCGATTGGGAAGAAAAGGGGAAAGAAAACCAAATTAGCACAACTGTCAATGATTCTTTTAAATTACATTTAATGGGGAGATGATCAGCTGGATCAATGATGATAGGATGGCAAACACTAGTAATCCAGGAAGTGACTGAAAAGAAATGGTGGAAAGGTTAAAAGGAAGAGAGCATCAAGGCAGTTTTTGAGTGAAATCCATGGGGTAAAGTGATGTCCAAAAAACATGCAGAGTTTGTGGTGGTACACAATGCAAGAGATGGAAGATGAAACATTTAAAGCGGTGATTTTTCAAGAAAAAAAAATAAAGTGAATGGTGGAAAATTAATTTCTGAAGTTTATTTTTGACAGATATGGGGATGATACTGGAGTAAATCTTATTGATCATTAGTGATTAAAACTGAGGTAAGGTCAACACTATACATACTTAATATACATGTGAAAAACCATTTCAGCAAAAAAAAGAGTATTTGAAAAGTGAACCAAAGATTGGGTTTTTTTTAATGGAGATTCGAGAAATGTAATAGTTAGTAATAATGTGGTATTTAATATTTTAATGCTGGAAATAATTAGTTTTATAAAAAAAATTGTCAGGCTTATCCATGATATCCAACCTCTTAAGAATACTGTGAGTTTTGATGATGTTGAGCTCTTGCCAGCCTTGTTCACAGCTTCACAGACATATTCTCCTTGGTGCTTCTCCTTGATAACCTTGTCAATTACTAGTGTGTAATTATCATGGTCCTTATAACACTTGAACTCTTTGCCAGATTTAACCAATTGTCCATTGAAATACCAGTTGACATTTGTAACAGATGTTACAATCACAGTGAAACTGACCATACTATGCTCCTCTACTTCAGTGTTCTCTAGAAATGTTTCTATAACTGGAAAGTCTTTTGTAATTCTTCCTGTGACTTCAGCTACAACAGTTTCTTTCAAAATCTCTGCACTATATTCTTGTACAACATCCGATTGGTCTACCGGTATTTTTGGCAATGAAACATCAGTGGAATGACGTGCTGTCCCAACATCTTTGTGGTCGCCTCTTGTAGTTAAAGCTTCAGTTTTCTGCCTTGTGATCTCCATAGATTTCTTACATTCAACTTTTGATTCAGCTTTCATCTCTCTCTTTGATGTGATGTCATGTGATTCATGAAGCACAGTATGATCTTCAGTTTTGATAGTTTCAAAAGAAGCATGAGATTCAACCTTCAGTGCAGCAGACTGGGGTTTAGCTGCAGAAAAGTCTCCAACCATTTCAGAAAATCCAACAGTTTCTATCAAAGAAGACAGCATTTCTTTAGAAGATGTGCTGCTGACCCTCAGTCTTAGTGGCTTATCTATCTCCTTTATTCCAGGCTCTTCAGAGGTCAGGACTGGTTTATCATGATAGATCATAGAGTATAAAGTTGATTGAAGCTCATTTCTTAGATCAGCAGTCTGGGGGTAATCACCATCAAATGCAACAGTAATTTCCAAAGGTGTGCTGCTTGTTGTGATAAGGTATGTGAACATTGCATATTTGGGTGCTTTGAGCATTTTAACTTCCTTTACCTCTACAACTTCCAAACTATTCACAACTTCGGCTAACAGCAATGGCTTTTCACATGCTACTGCAGACTGCAATGCATGTTTTAGCTGATGCTTTATGTCCAAGCTGAATGATTTTGAAGTAGGAATAATAAAGGTAAGCTCTTTTGGTAATACTGTACTTTCCTGGGTCTCATGCACGGTAAGCACTTCTTTGGACTGTTTTATACTGCAAGCTTTGTTTGTCTCTGATTTATTTATTTCTTGAGATACTTCTCCAATTATTACTTGTGTCTCTGCCATTATTACAGATTTTCTAACTGACTGCCCTTCCTGAATTTTGACAGCAAAATCTTGTTCGGCAGCTTCCAAAGCAACACTACGTTCGGTTGAGATTGCTTTCTCCTCTATGTTAACTGGTTCGCAAGGAATACAAGGCTCAACCTTTGCTTCACAGCTAAATTTCTCTACTACATTCAAAGTATTTGTGTGTCCCTCCTGTAAAGTTTGACTGTCTTCTGTGGTCATTAGGTGCATTAAGGCCCACTGATCCTCTTTCTGAACTAATGCACGCTGCTGTTTCACAACTGTGGTGAATGGGGTCTCCTTGGGCAGTTCCACTGGCTTTGAAATCACCTGGAGAATATTTTGAGGCTTTGGTTCTGTTTTAAGTACAGAGCAAACCCCAGTTATTGACCCATCAATGTTTGTAGAATAGTCTGCTGTTAGCTTCCTTTTCTCTTCAATGCTTACTGCTTGTCTACGGACTCTCTCCTGTTTCGATAATGAAATTTGTTCCTCAGGCTTTTCAACTGTAAGTATTTCCTCTTTAGCTAAAACACACTCTGGGTGAACAGACTGAAGATGTAAAGGAGTAAGAGATTCTTTTGTAGGCTGAATGGAATATTGAATTTCCTTTGAAGAAAACTGTGATGACTGATCATAAGTAATTGACTTCTGTTCACTAGTAGTAATTGTATGCAACAGGGTAGGCTGTTTTATAATATCTGTTTGTTCAGCTGTTGGTTTCTCACAAATAATTCTGCCATCGGAGGGTAATGTACACTGGTCTCTTATAACTTGTAAATGCATGATTTCTCTTTTTTCCTTTTGAGACTGCATAGAAAGCGCCTTTTCTAAATCTGGCATTTGAGTCATTTGTTCATCTTGGAGAATCTGCTTTTCTTCAGACATCAAACTTGACTTAAGAATGGCATCTTTACAATGCACTGCTTTTTCTTCTGCTGGTCTCTGTATGTCAAAATCATCCTCTTTTGATAAAAAAAACTTTGTTTCAGTAACAGATGCTAGAACTGGCTTGAACATTTCTTTTACAACTGAAGACGGAATGGAAGCTTCAAAAGTGGACCATTCTGTAGAGTGTGCTTCAGACAATTTCTGCTTCTCTGTGGCTAAAGCAGAATATAATATTTTTACACCTTCTTTGACTCGGTAGCTTTGTTCAAACTCTGGCCTTGAAATCATTTCAGATTTTTCATCCACAATGGGTAACCTGGTTTCCACTTGATGACTGCTAACAACTTGTTTTGGCTCAGGAGCTGATTGTATCTGTTCTCCTCTTCTATCACCTGACAGCTCTGTCCTTACACTACTTAAGGTGGTAATTTCATCAGTAACAGCTGACATTATTTTTGAATGTTGTTCTTGAGCCATTTCTAGTTGTATAACCTCAGGACTTTGAATGCGATCTGACTGCTGTTCTGTGAAACCTTGATTCTCCTGCACTTCAGAGGTGACAGAGGCCATATGAAGCTGCCTCACAGGAGCCACTATAGATGGAGTAGGTTTGGAAGCCACAATTAATCTCTTTTCTTCTTTGTGAGATTGTAGCACTTCAACTTGGCGGGTGACCTTCTCCCTCTTTTGAAAAAGCATGTGTTCCTCGTCATGGGTTATAATCTTGGTAACAACAAGTTCTGCACTGCAAGAGGTATACCCAGAGGGATTTGATGCCTGGCATGTATACAAGCCACTATCTTCCACCTGTAGATCCTTTAAGTTCAAGAAGCCAGAACCGTCTGGGTTGTTCAACATTATGCAATGGTCACTGGGAAGAATTTGATAACTACCTTTAAACCATGTGACCTCTGGACGTGGGTTGCCAGTTACTTTATAATAAAAATATGTTTGGCCTCCCTCAGTGCTTTTTACATTCTCTATTGCCATGTCGAACCAAGGGGGATGTCCCATTACTTTAAAAGATTTCTCTACATGATGTCCAATTTCAGTCTTTTCTTTATCTTTCACATACAAAAATGTTGTACATGTTGACTGACCGAATTTGTTGGTGGCGGTACAAGAGTACTGGCCTGCATATTTTGCCTTTACTTGGGTGATTATTAAAGTATACTCATCTTTCTCTTCAAAAAGCTTGTAAACTGATGAAGACGTGATCATTAGCCCATTGTGAAACCATTCAACTTTTGGCTTTGGAAAGCCTGAAACTTCTACTGTGAACTTGACCATCTCATTAACATTAACATTTGCAGCTGACATTTGGGTCACAAAAAATGGCCTTTCGTTTTTCTTTTCTAACATGTAAGAATATCGTTTGGACTCTGGCTTGAGTTCAAGTGTTTTTGTTTTGTCTAACTGATGGGAAGTGCTGTAGGTTTCTTGCCCGTCTTCTTCAGTAGTCACAGTCAAGCTAGAAAATTCTGTGTAAAAATAATAAAGATAAAATTTTACTCAAAATACCCATGCATTAAAAAGATAATACTGGATGGATGACTGATGATGAATATTCTCCATAACATTTTAAGAAGATGACAAGATGTTTATGCACAACTGACACATCCCTAAATTCCTTGCTCTGGATTATGTCATTATTGCAAGAGTCTTCATTATTCTATCTATGGCAAGCAGACCACCCCGCCTGCCCCATACTGCAACTGATATATTTATCTAACATACATCAAATATGAAAGAGACAGGGGCATTTTTCCATTCCTTTATTAATTCAGGGATCCATATTAACATCACAGACACAAAAAAATGTTCACTGTAAATCTTATGTACAAACAATGCATTTTTCTAGGTTTAATTTAAATATTCTATTTTTCAAAATACATGTGCTATCTAGCCTCTATTGCTTAGGAAGCCCAAACACATCTCAATACATTCCAAACACCTGTTTCCAAGAATGTTCTGAAGCAAAGATATTTTACTTATCTACTGTAATAATTATATGGTATTTTAAATTCACAAGATATATTTACATTATTCTCAATTAGAGTATTTTTGAAGTTTATTTATAAAATTGTACAACTATATAGCATGTTTTAATGTTAAATTAAAGCAGGTAAATATCAGGTAGTTCCAAATAAACAGAATGGGTAAGAGTTGAAGTAAATTTTAAGTATGTAATACAATTTTGGTAAAATTTCCCTCCATAATAGCCATTACAAGTAGAACTGCAGAATACAATAAGTATTCAATGGGGTTTGAAATTATATATTGTCATACCCAATACCAAAAGAATTTTCATCAAAGAACAAAGCTTAAATTGTAAACGCTCATATTAGACAGCCAGCCATATTTAATACTTTCAGAAATAAAATAAAAAACCATATGGCTTCAAATAATTAACTAAATCATGTTGCTAAATACAATGTAAAATATCCAGCGTTCTGACATTTTTATCATGCAAATACGAATAACTGTGTACAGTCCAGCTTGATTAACCTTGTCTATGAAAACCCTTTTTAAAATTTCCAGTTCTTTAGTTTCACACCATTATCCACAAGTCTGCTCTTCTGTCACTATAGTATTTATGAAGTAAAGAATCCCTAATATATCTAATGTATGCCAAATGTACTCAGTTCACAGAATAATGTTAAATGAAGTTACAACATATCTTTTTCTATTAACTGGAGAATGGGGTTCACTGCTACTGCAATTTCTTCTTGTGCTGTTGATACACCAAATCGTGTGCACAATCTCTGTACCACAATCTTAATTCTCCATACAACAAATTTATATTTTATAAATATCAAAATACTTTCAATACAGAAGTTGTCTCAGTAAATCCTGCTTTATTACGAATAACGCATTTAAATTCACCAGCATCACTTTGGTTAACATTTGTTATAATCAAATTAAAGTGCCCTGGTGCTTTCTCTTGTATTATGTACCTGCTTGTTTTAATTGGTATACCATCTTTATACCACTCTGCTGTGGGTTGTGGTTTTCCATTAACTAAACACTGAAGCAACACTGGAGTTCCCAAAGCTGCAGTCACATTTTCCAACGGAATTACACACTTTGGGGGACTTTCAGTAATTTGAAACTGAAAACTGCAAGAGTCTGATGTTTTAGCCTTGAATTCTACCTGATCATCTTTGGCTGGCTCTGCAAAAACATCTAAGTTAATGCTGACATATTTCTCTCCTTGCTCGCTTATCCCATTGTTAGCCATTGCAATAAGTCTGACAGCTTTCTGTGACTCATCAGGATCTTGATCAAACTCAAATTCAAGCTCTATTTCTGAAGCTTGCTCACCTTCCACTAATGAATTTCCAACAACTAAATCAAATTTTTGTGGCTGCAATTTAGCACTTCCAAGGGACACTGCAGTCAACTCTCTTCCTCTTGCCTTTCCTGTAAACATTTGTGGACTTAACACAAGCAGTGTGGCTCTACAAATTGTTTCACCTACAACATTTATAGCTCTGCAAGCATATATCCCACTATCACGACTGTTTACTTTCAGTATCTTCAGAAAATGGTTGTCGCCTTCAGAAAAAGAAACATATCTCTTGCTATCAAGAGGGATTCTCCGGTCTCCTTTAAACCATGACACTGTTGGTGAAGGAATTCCCATCAAAGAACACTCAAACATTATATTGCAATTTTCAGGGGTCTCCACATCACAGATTGGATTTATAAAGCGTGGAGGCATTTCTGTAACCTCAAAAGCTATTTTTAAATCATCATTTTCCTGTGAAATAAAATCTACAGTGTTCTCCTCATACATACTTGGTAGTACATCTAAGGAGATAATCATACCTTTATTATCAGCTGTGTACTCAGGGATAGTTACAATTTTAACCTGTTTTTCAAATTCCTTTACTTCATTCTCATCCAGCTCTACCTCTAGTAGGATCTCCTGAGGAGAAGGGGACCTTGATGAGTCATTATCCTCAACATCAAACTGTATAACATGTTGATGAGTAACAGTAGGAGGAGCTGGCATGAACTTGGCTTCCTGAGATGCAACCATTACAAGAGCAACACTTTTTGCTTCACCCACATAATTAATAGCCTCACAGATGTACTCTCCTTGATCAGCTTTAGTTACATTTTTAATTTCTAAAGTTATATTGTCCCCATCTCTCTTTATTTTAATCCTTTCATCTGCAACTAGTTGGGTTTTATTTCGAAACCATTTCACATTTGGAGAAGGCAACCCAAAAACCTCAGCAAGAAATATTAACACCTCACCTTCAAAAACTCTTTTTTTAGTAAGTGGTTTCAGGAATGCTGGAGGAATTCCCTGGACTTTTTCCTGAAGAGTTCCCAGACCAAGTGAACTTTGTCCCTCAGGAATGATAATACCTTCATCCAAACTAAAGGTGAGAGGAGTTGTTTCAATGCCTTCATCCTCAGGGGATCTTAGAAATTTTGCTGGTGAAAGGAATCTTTCACCAGAGTCAGTACTTTTAAGGTCAACTGGAGAAACTGGATATTCCTGAGGAGTAATAAAGCCCCATGAAGTATCAGATGGAGTCTGGAAAGATTCAGGCGATTTTGGAAATTGAGCATTCTCTGTTGAGGACACTGGAGTATAGTATTGTTCAATATCTGCCATTTCATCACTAAATGTACTGCCTATTTCAAAAGACATTTCAGATTCTGGAGACAATGGTCTCCCGCTTTCAGATGGTGGATTATAATAGTCATATACAGCACTGAAGGTAACCTCTTCTACTTCAAGCGAGTGGATACTAGCACCAGAAGGGTCTAACCTCTTTCCTGCCATTGCTACTGCTTTAGAAACTGGTTTCTGTTGCGGACCTTCTGATACAAGATAATCGGTTAACGAAAACGTTTGATTTCTTGCAGCTATTTCAGAAGCTGGACTTGATACCCCTGATATCAAAACTTTACTCTTTATCTCAAAGTCTGCACATTTTTGTCCTTCCTGTCCTTCAATATCTAGTCCAGATCTGTCTGTGGGCTCAGGTTTATTATCTTTCAGTTTATCGTTACCAATAAAGGAAACAGGGTATTCACCTGTAGGATCAGATTCTCCCTCATATGCTTGTGCCACCGGGCTTGCAAACGATAAGCTTTGCTTTGGTTTTACTATAACTTCAGGTGATGCTGACTTGACACTCAGTTCTGAAGACTGCTCAGAGATCTTGTCTTGAGCTGTCTCAGGATGATCAAGACTAGTGGTAAATTTTACAAATGCTCCCTCAATACCTTTCCCAATTTTTTCTTCTGCTGCACATTTCGTAATTACGTTATCCTCCCTTTCTTGTGTATTTTTAAGTGAGATAGGTACTAATGCCTCGGGTCTAACAAGCTTGGGTGAGTGCTGAACCTCTTTCACGCATGACAGCGAAACAAAATGACAACCATCAGTATGAGTCTCCACAATATCCCTTGTATCCTTTTCTTGTTGCGCAATGTTTTCATAAGGTTTTTTCACATTTTGTAACAATCCTAAGTCAGCCTGTTCTGGATTAATTACGACTTTGGGAAAATTCTCCTTGGGGAAATATGAATCAAACAATTCACTTCTTGGAGATGAAACAGCTAATTCTGGCAAAGCAGATGACTCAAATGCCTGCTTTATTTCTGAGACTCTAACAGTTGCACCTGAAGACTGCAATCCACAACCAGTTATTGCAGGAATAGTTCTGGAAAGAACCTTTGCTGTTTGTGCTTGAACTGCTGCCTCTTCATCAGCATAACCCTTATATGTATGATTTGTTTTCTGCAATGGAGTCATATCCTTAATTGAGATTAAATTACTTTCAGATGATTCAGGGCGCCAATCTCTTAATTCTTTATCTTCAGTTAGTTTTGTGGTTCCTTTTGTTGTTTCATGTACTTCAGGAGATACGTCATAAATATTACACTGAGAACTCAGTTCTGGTGAGTTGATTGGTGAAATGGTACTTTCCACAGAAGTGTCAAATGACACATCAGATATGCTTTCAATCTGTCCCAACTTATTCTTGGCAACTAATTTATATGTCCCTACATCTAAGTATGAGAAGTCATTAATGTATAGTCTGTATAATTTGTCTTGAGATTCAAATCTGTATTTTGTGACGGCAGTGTTTAAACATACATCATCATGAAACCATGTTATTGTAGGGCATGGATCTCCCATTAGAATGCACTCTAGTATGGCCGTCTGACCCTCTGGACAGCTAATATTCTCTAGTTCTCTGATTACCTGAGGGGCTTCTGCAGAAACGTCAAAGGAAAATGTAAATTTATGTTTTGTGCTTTGTAAAACCCTATCACTGGTTGAGTTACCTGGGCATTTTTCAGTGGGTACAAATGATTCTCTGATATCCTCATTAAATTCTGGGAGTGGTGTTGGTGCAGTAATCCTAATCTCCACAGGGGAAGAATGAAGAGATGATTCTAAGGTGCCTGGTCTATGAAAAACAGTTTGTGGAACCTGCAACATGGACTTCTCTAACTTTGATTCTGTGTATGTTTCGAGTTCCTCTTCAATCATTCTTTCAAGACTATCTTTATCCATCTTGGATGTTACTTTAATTTCCTTCGAATATTTTGGATCTTTTTTGGACTGCTCACTATCAATTATTATGAGCGCAGCTGAGCTTATTGCTTTTCCATACTTATTAGATACACTACACGAAAAAATGCCCTGATGGTATATAGTAGGATAGTAAATCGTTAGCTTTGACTCAGTTGCTTTGGTGCGTATATCGTAATCTGAATCTTGTAGAAGAGGACAATTATCTTTGTACCAAGTTACATTAAGCTGTGGGTCTCCCTTGAAGTGACATACAAATTCACTCATCTGACCTTTCTTCACTTCCAAAGTAATCAATTGCTTTACAAACACTGGGGCATACTTTTTAGATGACAGATTAACTTGTTCATGAGACATTTCAGCAGCTCCTCCCTTTAAAGTTGTAATGCCCTTATCATCAGTTAAATCACACTCCAAAAGAGAAGCGCCTTTATAAATCAATTTACTATGATTCCACTCTCCAGTGTGGTCTGTCATAGTTTGATCTTCTTGCAATAAACATTCATTCTTACTTTTATTAATACTTTCTTGAGATACTGAAAAGGCATATTTGGCATCTCTAGGTACGATGCTTTCTTTTACTTCTGAACAAACAAGAGGTGATTTTTGCCATTTTTCCTCATCAGCAAAATCCTCTGTTTCCTTTGTTTTACATTGGAACTGTTCTGTTACAATCCAATCAGATTCAAGTTCAACAGCTTCTTCCTGTTCTACCAGAAAGTCTTGTTGCCACTTCATCATTCGTTGAGATTGAGCTTCTTCTTCGCTTACAAAAAACACATTCTCTTTCTTTGCATTTTCACACAACATGGTTTCATTACCAATTATCTGTTGAGAATATTCTACTTCATGGCCCTCAGGAAAATGCTCAAAAACAACTTTTTCTTTTACTTTTTCAACTTGTTCAAATAATTCTTGATGTGGTTTTATAGGTTTAATGCTGTTTTTGGACTCTTTATTTTCAGTCAGCTGAGGTGTATATTCTGCACCAACCCAATCAGAATCAAGTTCAATAGCATCTTCCTGTTCAATCATAACATCTTGTTGCCATTTCATAATTCGTTGAGTAAGAGCTTCTTCTTCACTAACAAAGTGTGTGCTTTCAATTTCCCTTTCACAAAGGTTCTCTCGTGACAAATGATGTTCATAAACACCCTGTCTTGATGGCATCTCTTTTACAACTTTTGTTGTCTTGGACCTTGAGGATCTTCTAATTGAGGGCTCACAGATTTCTGCACTTGATTCTTTATCTGTTGCCTTCTTTGAAATATGTCCATCAGACTTCAAATATAGTGAATCTTTCTCTTCTGTCCATTCAGGCTCCAAATCTACAGCTTCTTGTTCAAACTGCATGCCCTTCTGCCATTTCCGTTTGTGTAAAGTTAAATATTTATCTCCTCTTCCCGATGTTTCACTTTTAAAGTTTCTCTCATAAATGTTTTCCCCTGAAATGGCTTTATACTCAGACGTTCCCCTACTTTTGATAATCTCTTCTTCATCCATAAAGCCTTCTTTTATTGACTTAGACCCTTGGACTTCCTTAGCTACAATTTCCTCATTCTGTCGTTCTAATTCTCTAGTATTACCCATTACAGTTGTAATAGACAGTTGGGGTTTCTTAATCTCAGATAAAGCCAATTCGTTATCACACTCCCGATGAAAACTTTCTTCAGTCTTAATATGCACATTTTCATGAGAAACCACATGATCATCATCTGCTAGGTATTCATGTTCCATCTTCATTCCTTGTTCATTGCTTTTGACAGCTCCTTGGTGTACTTCTTGCAGGTCAAATGTTTGTCCATCATCCTTCACTTTGATATCCTCAGTTAAAAGTTCTCCCTTCATCATTTGTATGACTCGAGATCTGGACTGTGGTTCAAATGTATGTCTCACCCGTGGTGTTTCCAGCTCTCCACTCTGTTTGATTTGAGCTGAAGTCCTTGTAAGGTTATGTTCACCATAATCACCTGGTTTGATAATTTGTTGAGTTTCAGACAATAAGCCTCCCTTACCTCTTAAGCGTTCAACATATTCTGCATAGCTGGACTCACTTGCAACAGATTCTAAGTCAAATTCTGATGATGACATTGTGGAGATGGAGAGACGCTTTTTTCTTTTCACAGCTTTTTGCAGTATACTAAGCTTGGCTTTTACCTCTCCATGGAGACTTTCTGTGTCACTAAACCGGTCACTGAACCTGTCGCTGAACTTATCACTAAATCTATCACTGTATCTGTCACGACCAGTAAATCTGTCACAGTATATGTCACTGAATCGGTCATTAAATCTGTCATATTTTTCAAACATAGGAGCAGGAGAACGTGCTCGCTCAGATGCAGTTTCAAGTGTTGCTTTGTCTAGAGTTCTAGATGAAGATGATGTTCTGAAATACACAGTACGCATTAATGTATTCCTAGATTGAGTTCGCCCTCTGAAAGCCTTTGACTTTTTATCAAAAGGAGAGCCAACACACCTAAGGTCAACCCTGAACTTCATCTCTCTCCTTTGCTCAACCAATGATTCAGTGCTTTCATGAGTACTTTCTGACCGTCTCAAGAAACTTAAAAAATTGGCATCTTGCTCTTCCCTTAATGATACAAGAAGTGAGGCTGTTGACTCTGCAGATCCCTCTGTGTTAATAGCCATTACTCTGTAGCTGCCCGAATCTTTTTCTTTAATGCTGTCAATAACTAAACTGGAAGTATACACATGCATATTGCTTTCATTATGTACCCTACGGCGAAATTCTTTCTGAATTGGTCTATTATTGTGAAACCACAGAACCGTTGGGGACGGCCAAGCTACTAATTCACAGCTAAATATAGCAGGATCCCCTTCTAAAACAGACTGGAATTTAATCTTTTTAGTGAAAGATGGCTTAATATTTTCAGTGGATAAATTTACAGATGATGTTTGACTCAAGCAATAATCAGCAGAATTAAGACTGTGGTATAAGGAGTCATCTGTGCCTGATAAGGTTCCTTGTCGTTGTCTTCTCGTATTCACATTTTCAACCACCCCTTCATTTAAAAATAATTCTGTAAAATAAAAAGAAAAATTACTCAATAAATTGTTTGTTCAGAAAAAAAGAAAATGAAAACGTATTTAAAATGGAAAATTAATAAAATATTAAACACATGCAACAAGTTTCAAAGCCATGAAAAAACAGTGTCACTCACCATATTTGTTCGAATAAACGCAAGACTTGATTCTTTTTTTAAGATTCTGACACGAAAATTGCTTGATGTTTTTGTTCCTTCTTCAAACCGTGGACATTTCTTCAAAGAGTACGTTTCTTAGAGAGCATTAATCTTCCCAAAATAAACTGATGCGTTTAGAACACAAAATTTTCCTCTGTGATTCAGAGTATGCTAAAATATTCCTTACCTGACTTGCAGAAAGATGAATAAACGCCCTTTCTAATCCTTTGAATGGGAGTAAGTTGTTCAGACATTTGAAAGACATTTCTTGCCAATGAAGAATAAAATGTATATAAATGAATGAACTGTAGAAATGTATGAGAAGGCGTTTATTCGAACTAATATAGTTTATCATGTTATTTAAAAAAGCAAACAACATTAATCACATACAACTATCTGCAAGCCAGTCTAAGAAATATTTGCAGGGAAAAGAAATTTTAAATGCAAAAAAAAAAAAGAAAATAAAAGATGCGGCTGTTTGTATATCTTTTAAAGAGAATTTCCTGTAGTCTGGAAACTTTAAAAGATACAGCAACATTTTTCTTCAAATAATAACCTCCACGCTTTAAGATAAGAATAGACAGATGCAACCAACAGATTGCACTTTTTCAAGAAATTTGAATGCAATTCTTATTAGTGTTCTGTACATAGATAGATATTGAACAAGGCCAAAGATTTTTTTAAAAAGAAAGGTACACTCAACACTTTACAATTGCTTGCATGCTGTATGCCAATAATAAAGTCAAAATGAGTCATTTGTAACACATATAAATACTAGCTCTGCCCATTTAATCAAGTAAAAATAATGAGGATTAATCCTACCTTTGATTTCCTCTTCAATCTTAACTTCAATCTCTTCTTTCACTTTTGTCACTAAAAAGAATCAGGCAATGTTCTTAAATTAAATATTCACATTCCATGATTTGCTTTCAACATAAAAATAATCTGATGCTTGCTTTTCCATTTGAAAATTCTTTCTTTGCAACAAAAATACAACACACAAAATCAAGTCCTCTTTTAAATAATATTCAATAAGCCAGAATTATAAAATGGGATGTTATAAAAATGCAGGGGTTTCAAAGACATTCAGTAGAAGATGAATCCTATTTAAATAATGGTATCAGACTCTTCTGATTTTTCAGAAGGCCCCAGTCTATTTACAGTCCAGGTTTGCTCCTCTGTAAAGACCTTTCAAGCTGAGAATTGAAAATCCTGATATAAATAATTAAAATATATAATCATAAATTTACTGAATTGTCATCATATATATAAACCCCATTATAAATAAATGTGTGTGTGTGCACACGTGTATAAATAAAATGACAAATGCAACACAGGCGTATATGGTGATGCATTACATTAACTGCACCTTCATAATACTTTTATATTGCATTCATAAAACGTTCAGTGCACCTTCACAATGTATTCATTAAGTATTCATAAGACATCCATAAACATCATAAACAAGTGAAGTACCTTACATATATATATATATATATATACACACACACACACACACACACATATATATATAAATGTGTGTGTGTGTGTGTGTGCGTTACATTTTGTTTTACAAAGTTAGGAAAGTGTTGTTTAAGGTTTAAAGACTGGTACTGGATTGGTACTCTGTGTTGGCCGATACCCAAAGCCCAGGTATCGGTATTCGTATCAGGACAGTAAAAGTGCGATTGGTGCATCCCTAGAAAAAGTACAGAAATAGTGAAAACAAAAACAACAAAATCAGATATTTATAGAGATGAGAATTGCGGCACTGTGAGGGTGCTCTGAAGGGATTCCTTGATTGGAATTATTTTCAAAATGTTTGTGCTTTCAGTGTCTGTGTCAGCAATTAACACAAGCCCCTAACTATAACCTCTGAAGTGTTAAGATGTACGAGTGAAACACTTCAAAGTCTCATGATTTAAATAAACAAATTACAAAATCAACAAAATTTACAAGGAAGGAATTTAAAAACATTAAAAAATACCAGGCAACAAAATAAAACGTACCAAAAAGAAGAGATTAAATTAAGAGAAGATTAATATACCACATGCAAATTATTTTAGAAGAAAAACACAAACTTTACCTTCATTGGTTATATAAAGGGTAGCACTGCAAACTGTATCTCCAGCATGATTGGTTGCTTTGCAAATATATTGCCCAGCATGCTCAAGAAAGGCATCAACTATAATTAGTGTGGCAATGTTTGTCATTTCATCAAAATGAAAGACAACATTTTTAGTTGGTTTTATTAGCTGCTGATTGTGGAACCAGCTGATATCTGGTGCTGGTATTCCACATACACAAGCATGGAATCTGGCAACTTCCCCATGATGTACTATGCAGTTTACTATAGGCTGAATGAATGTGGGTTTTTGAACAAAACGCTCCATTTTTACACAAGTTGATGCATGCCACTCAGACTTGGCTGTACTCTCCTCAGTTTTGTTTTGCCCTGGAAGGAAGTATGTCACTGTTCAAATATAACTTTTTGCTTCATTGCAGTATCATAAATACATTTTCCATAATTTGTTTGCATGTGTTTTCAGATATGCTTGTTCAAAATTCAGAAGAATTCAATGGAATCTCAAAAGAATCATACAATACATGCTATTATGCAATCATAAGCAAGACAAGTGCATCAGAAAACAAACTTTTAACCCATCTGCTAATCGAAACTGCAGCACAATCAGTACAGAGTTTGTCATGCTTTTAAGCAATTAAAAACTCACCAACAACAGATAAGACTGCAGAGCACGATACCATTCCAGCTGGGTTTCTCGCCACACAAGTGTACTCTCCCTTATCCTCAAGGAAAACTCGAGTAATCTCCAACTGACACTTATCATCAAACTGAGACATTCTGAAGATGTCAGATTGTGTGATCTCCTTGTCTTTGCAGTACCAGGCAATCTGTAATTCTAAAGAGAAATCAAAGAGCTTTACATGCTAGACTACACACAGTAGCTACAGTAGCCAATAATCATAATTCCTGTACTGAAAAGCTAATAAACTGAAACAAGTGAAGTACCTTCTCCAGTGACACGACACTGAAAGTGAGCAGACTCTCCTTCATTGGCAGTGGTGTTGTAAATTGGAGAAATGATAACAGGGGGGGACAGTGGAGCTCCAGTATCAGGGGAAATCACTTCAGGAACTAAAAGAAGAGATAGATTTCATTACTAGTCACACAAATACAAAAACAAAATCATATAATTAATTTGGCACAAATATCCAACATAAATGATTTTTTAAAATTCATCCAAGCAATGGAAACGCCTACCTTCTACATTTAGAGTAGCAGTGCTGGTAGCCTCTCCACACTCATTTTTGGCCTCACAATTGTAAACAGCTGCATCTTCTGGGAAGGCCTCAATGAGGAGGAGTGTGTACTCATTGCCTTCTTGCAAGAATTTGCACTTGAATCCAGAAGACAGGACCTGAGAGTTCTTGTACCAAAACACCTGTGGCTGAGGGTTGCCTGTCACCACCACGGAGAAACGGGCTGGTTTTCCGGCTTCAACAGACAGAGGCTCCATATGCTGAATAATCTGTGGAGGCTCAGGAACTGAATCAAAGAGAATATATTCATATATTAATGGAATATTGTTTCTGCCCAGAAAGGCAGACAAATAGTCCAAGAGTCACATATAAGGACAACCAAAATTTTACTATAATCTTAAATATTGAATTTTTAATATGAATGAATCATATAAGGGATAAACCACCACCAAGGTGTGCAGTTATACAAAAATAATCAACAACAACTTGATGTAATGCGCTAAACAACATGGAGTTGATTATTTCCGTATAACCGTACACCTCAAAGTATTTTATCCCACATACACCGCAGCTAAAAATAATAATAATAATAATAATAATGATAATAGAAAAATAATAACTGAATAAACTAGTCAGTTAATTTTTTTCAGAAGAACATTACTTCTATTTGCATTTAATAATGTTCCAGTGTGCTCTTAAACATATAGTCCCTATAAGGACATAAAACCTGGTCAGACCGCTCACTGGAAGCAGCAAGTGTGTACATACTTCAGGTTGCTGTTTACAGAGGATGCCACATACTTTTTTTCTAACGTGTTTAATGTGAAAAGAGCAGTTTCCAGCTCACTGGAGGACCAGTGCTTGAAAAAAGAAAATTATTTTATAAAGATGTAAAAAGTTCAGTATGTTTAGAAACTGTTCTCAGCATTCAGGGAAGAGGTATTCAGTAAAAGTTTGCGCAGTTATGCTTATTTGTAGTTTGATTTATACGCGCACACACACACACACACACACACAGACGTGGGCAAATTTGTTGGTACCCTTAAGGCTCATTGAAACAATGCTTCATTTCTCTTGAAAAGTGATTCAACTAAAAGCAATTGTTTAATGTATACCTGCATGACTTCATAGAGTAAACCAATAAAATTGTGAAAAGAAATTATTTGTTGTTTATATTACAAACATATTCTAAAATAGTATGGACAGATTTGTTAGTACCCCTTGCATTATAGTCATGTTTCAAATTAAGTGTTTAACCTTGACCTCAGTATCTCAGGTGCCTTCAAGCTTTCTATCAGATATTCAGCCTATTTAAGAGGAAAGAACATGCTACTGTGTTGTTTGGTATCATTATGTGCAATACTGAACATGGACCAGAGAAAGCAAAGGAGAGAGCTGTCTGAGGAGCTCAGAAAGAAGATTATAGATAACCATGTTAAAGGTAAAGGCTATAAGACCATCTTCAAGCAGCTTCATGTTCCTGTGACCACAGCTGCCAATATTATTAAAAAGGTTAAGGTTCTTGGGACTGTAGCAAACTTCCCAACATCAAAAGCAAAGTGTGATTTGTGTTAAACATGGAATAAACTATTAAACTTTTGTCAAACTTTTTTCAAGTTATTTCAGAGATAGCTGTGTTTTTTTGTTTTTTGTGGAATGGTACCAACTAATTTGTCCACGTCTGTATATATATACCCACACACACTAAGTCATCATTATGAGATACTAAGTCATAATTACCCCCAATACCCCTAACCCCCAATGTAACCTATACTCCTGCTTCATATACACAGCTCGCACCTCATATTCCATATGCAGTTTTCCGGCTGTATTATCATTTTAACAAAAGCAAGCCAGGAAGATTGTAACCACTGACTTTTAATGTCCAGTACACAGGACTCAAATTGTAAGAATGAACGGTGTGTTTGGCTGTCTGTGCATGGCTGCTTTTTGTTAAATAGACATTACAGCCATAAAATATCAAATATGAGGTGTGAGCTGTGTAAATGAAGCAATGTGATTAGTCTAAGTTATCTCATAATTTCGTATCTTGTAATTATGACATTTCAACTTCATATTAATAATTACAGTGGAGACTGCTTATAGTGATCACGGTTATAGTGATCAACTGTTTACATGGATCAAAAAGCTTGGGACAGACTCATTCCTGTACAAATACTATTTAAATAGTTCGGTTATAGTAATCAAGTAATCCGCTTTCATTTTGGGTCTTTTTAAACATGACATCATATGAGAAAAAAAAGTAAAACTGCAGTATTTTTTTTTTTTCTGTACTCTGCCCTATTTTGCCTTGCGGTAACGGCTGCTTCTAGCTAGATACCTGAGGCTCATGTGCCGTGCATAGAAAACTTAATGGGGAAAAAGTTATTTTCTATCAATTACAGATGTAGACTTATCAAAGCTTACGATAAACCACCAAAAACAAGCCAACAAGATGCAGCAACGAAACTACAATAAGTGCTTTGAGACAATGTAACATTGTGAAAATGTGCTGTATAAAAAAAATTGAATTGAACTGAATATTATATACAGTACTATACTGTATTATTGTGTATTTGAATTATACACAGTTGAGTGATTTCATTTGTACAGTACTGGAATTTGAAGAGTGTTTGGAACAGCTGCACTGTACTCATCAATAAAATTGTCAATAAAATTAAATAAATAGCAATGCTGGTTTTATTACTCTATATTCATGTAATAAATATACAAATGTCAATTAGATGGTAATCTGCCTGAGGCATAGAAAAAAAAGAAATAAAAAAAACAATGATCATCCCCTTATAGTGATTACTATAAGCAGTTTCCACTGTATAACTGTGTTCCACTGTATAAGTATTTCATAATTTCGACTTTGCATCTTGTAATAATGACTTTCTCATCATTTTGACTTAGAATCTCATAATTTCGACTTAGCATCTCATAATTTCAACTTAGTATCTCATAATTTTGACTTAGTCTCTCATAATTATGATTTAGTATCTGAACTATTTTTTATGTAGTGGACAATGGACTTCTGCATTTATTAGTAAAACATCACATACCTTAAACACTTTTGAAATATTAAATTAGTGTATATTAATGTAAAACTATTATTAGGCTGCCAGAACTACCTGTGTGATTATACCATAATAATCAACACCCAAATGCCAATCTCTGGACCAAATTAAAAAACTGTATTTACCAAAGCCTTGGCAAAAAGACTATTAATTATCAGATTTCCATATTGTTTTTTGTGTTCTTCTATATTATACCATATTGAATTATTTTTACTGATATTCCAGCAACATCAGGTTAAATTCCCACCATGTCACTAAAACTGTATTTAGTTATATACGTTATATACTTAATTAGATAGTTTTGTATAGATCTTTTACACATGACAAAATTAGCTTTTAAATCCTGTACTCAAGAAAACTGATAGAATGCTACTCACTACTGATGTGAAGCGTAACCACACTTCTGTTTCTTCCAGCGATAAATGTGTATTCCCCAGCATCACTGCGATACGTTTCCGTAATGGTCAAACGATGAACTTTCCTAATTGCAACATAGTGGAACCTGTCCTCCGGTGAAAACTTGATCTCCTCTCCATTTCTGAGCCAGCGTCCATCAACATCATCCTCGTTGACTTCAAACTCTAAGGTTGCCCTATGCTTCTCAACCACCTAAAAATATTAAATTAAATGAAGAACATTTGTACATATAATTAACACTATAAAGCACTTAATTACTGGCTTAATTAAGGTATAAGGTTTAACATATTTACGGTGATTTCTTTCTCCATGGGTTCAGTGATCCGAACGTCACGACCCTCCACAGTAAGATGAGCTTTGGAGGTGCTAGAACCAGCAACTACACAGTATTCTCCAGCATCAGATAAACGGACAGTCTGGATCATAAGACGATGCAAGTACTTCTCAGTGGAAACCTTGAATCTGGAAAAACAAATTGCAACATCATCTAAACAAAAGGATCAAAATTTCCACAAGTTACGCAACTGCCAGAAATATCTAGTTGCACCGAGCCAATTGTACATTACTCCCTTTCACAAACGGTTAGGTAGCCAAATCTATTAGTCTGATGCTTTTGTAACAGCAAAATGCAAGTAGATTTGTAGAAGTATGTTGTACCATAATATCCATCTATCTGTTGTCTACAGTAGGGGTGTAACGGTATACAGCATATTCTCGAACTGTTTGGTGTGCCTCCGAAGGTTCAATACACACATGAGACCCGCCTGACATTTTCCAATACGTACTGGCGCAGATATAAGACAAAAAAATCCATCTAAGAGAATCTTGGCCCATCTTATTTTCAAGAACCAGAATTTAAACATCATTATTAATCATCATAAACAAGAGCAGATGGCAAATTTACCCACCTCCTGGCTAAAGGTAGTCACATACTTTAAATATAATCAAAGTTGTTTCAGCAATACAACGTTGGACAACCCATTGTTGACAATAGGCTGACATATTGTAATGCCGTGGGGTTGGTCCGCAGCCAGCATGCTTTGAACCACATCTTACTTATCATTAAATGGTGTAAATGAATGTGTATTCCTGTACTTATGTTAACTGTAAATATCACAACTGTGTAATGTTTGCCGTGGAAGGTGTGCGTTTCGTTGGCATGTAACCATGAGTTTCATAAAAACTGTTGGTGTCCTTGTCTGTGCCACTTGTAGTATTAAACCGATAGTGGCTATTAATAATGATAACAATTTTAAGAGAGCTGTCATCTTTATTAAAATGAGTCGACCACTCACCACAATACCTCTTTTTGTCCCCTTTATGTGGGTCTGCTGCATCAAAAACATTCTGTCGGTCTTGAGTTGTAATATTGATTATCTATCAATCTACACTCACTGTGCTGCAATTTCCTGTGGTTGCTTTTTAACAGTGGTATGCTTAGCTTCACGTATATACTTGTTAAATAAAAACAAAGAACCTATAGGTTATCAAAGCTATGAAGCATCTTTAACGTAAATATTTTTCTCTCCTTCATTTCATACAGTAGAGACATAAACTAGGCCTAGTTAGTCATGCTGCCACTTTTCTGAAAGGAGAGTGGCAATATAGAGTTAGATGTTTAATTAAAGGGTGATGCGTTTTTATTTTCTTCTTTTTTATTTTATTTACCATGATGCATACCGAACTGTAGGAAAACTGTACCGTTACACCCCTAGTCCATACTTGTATAATGACAACCACCATATATTCATTTTCCTCCATAACCATAAACATAGTTTATGTTGTTATGGAATTTGTCAAGAAATCTGAAAAACTGAATATGTTATCATGTTTATAGAAGTGATCATGTTTATAGAATAAATTCCATTAAAAAATACAGAAGTTTGAAAGTAATCTACCTGTCAGATATTTCCAGTTCTTGCCCGTCTTTCATCCACGTCACTGGTATGTTAGGTTCAGAGACTTCGCATTCAAATATAGCCTTCTTTTTCTCAGTTACTTTAATGTCTTTTATGTGTTTTGTAAATTGAATAACACGAGCTGAAATATAAAAACATAGTATTCACCATCCAGCAAACCACAAAATGACTCTGTGAAAGATATGAAGCATTTCAAGTACACTTACCATCAACATATAAATTAGCTGATGTCGCTGCAGATCCAGCAACAAACTGATATTCTCCACCATCTCCAAAGTGTACATTTCGAATGGTCAAAGAGTGAGTAAGTTGTTTAGAACGAATCTGACATCTTTCTGTAGAACGAATCTCTACACCATTCTTTAGCCATTTGTAAGATATTCCCTCATAGTTCACAGTCACTTCAAAAGTGATTGTGTCTTTCTCCTGAGCATTAAGGTCTTTCAGCATCGATGTGATTAAAATAGCTGATGAAAGAGAAAATGTTCCATTTAGCATTAATTAATATATGTTTTGAATTCAGAATAAAAGATAAGTAAAAACACAAAAAGTCTTACGATTGACAGTCAAAGTGGCAGAAACCCTGTCATTTCCACAGATGAAGATATATTCTGCAGAATCTTCTCTGCTGGTGTTCATTATTTTGAGCTGGTGGAGTTTCCCCTGCACTACAATTCTGAACTTCTCACTCATCTCAATCTCAACTCCATTTTTCAGCCAAGTAGATGGTACATTGAAGTGTGAAACTTCACATTCAAAGGTGGCCACTTGGGTTTCAGGTACCTCAATGTTCTTCATCATTTTTGTAATATGTAAAGCTGAAAATGTGATGTAAAAATTTGCATGTAATAAATCAAAATAGTATATACACATTTCATAATTAAAGCCCACATGATATGAAGCAAAATGCGCATAAAGTACTCCAAATATGATCTTACATTCCACAAATAATGATGCACTGCATTGCAAATGTCCAACTATAGCAGTGTATTGTCCAGCGTCATGTGTGTCCACATTTTGAATGATCAGCTTGTGAGCCTTCCTCTCAGAGAGAATCTTACAGTTTTCACTTGGCTTAACCTCAGCATTGTTGAACATCCATTTCACTGGGATGTTGTCATGGGACAAACTTAGCTCAAAGGAAGCTGTAGCATTCCGAAGAGATGTCACATCCTTGGGTTTCTTCACAATCTTTATCGCTAAAAACAGACAAATATGTCTCAGTACAAATACATATTATACACATGCACTCAGTAATTCTAAGGAACATCAAAACTTATATGTATTCAAACTATAAATGTATATATTTACTGTACTTACTTTCCACATTTAGTCTGGCATTTGCTGACAGCTTTCCAAGCTTGAATGCATAAACCGACTCATCTTGTGCTGTGCAGTTCTTGATCTTGAGTGTGTGCACCATGCCATCTACTTGGATCTCATATTTATCACTGGGGGTAATCTCCACACCATTCTTGATCCATTGAGAACCCTTCACATTCTCATGGGTAAGTTCAAGACTGAAAACTGCTTCCTGGGTTTCAGTTATAGTCTGGTTCTTCAGTGTCCTCTTAATTTTCACAGCTTGTGAATATAATTTTAAAATACAATCAGACAATGAACATTAAATAATCTTTATTTTAGGAAACGGAGAATATATAAAAAATATTTAATAACATCTGAAAATAAATTAGGTCACCTTCAACTCTTAGGTTGCCTGTAGTCTTGGAGCTGGCCACCTGGTAGGTATATTCCCCAATGTCCTGAGGTCTAGAGATGGTAATGACAAGCCTTCTAATAGATCCATGTTCCTCACTCCTGATATTGTCACTGAAGTCTACAGGATTGCCATCCTTGAGCCACTTTCCTTCAGCACTGGGATTGGCCACCTCACACTCCAGTTCAGCAGTTTGGGACTCGGCCACAGTCACATCTTGGAGTGGTCTTTTAATGGCACCACCTGAAATATAAGGTCTTAATAATATTAAACTGTAAACATAGCAAGTGGCTGATGACTGAATAAATAAATGTGAAAGGGGACATGAAACACAAGATGTAGTTGGCATAATTTACACGATGGATCCCCATTCTAAAAATCCTTATAGGTATAACAGTTGGTGAAATTGGATTAAAAATAAGTAGTCCAAGTCACATTTTTCAGGCAAGTGTAGTGCCATCTTGTAGGATGTGAGATTGGTTGGCTTGGAATTCATACACATTAATTTGCTGATGCTTTTGGTGAAACAAAGTCTGTAATATTATGCCTCCTCAAAATAAAGCTTCCCAGTCTCATGAAAAAAAAACTAGTATAAAATATGTGTGGTTCAAACTAGAAGTGTCACTAATGTTATATTGTTTTATTAGCCCTGGTACAGTATGTGACCCCACCTAGAAAACTAGTGACTGCTAACTAACTAGCAGGCCTACTAACTTCCAAACTAATGAAACTGCTTTTATTAGCCAGACAGCAACTGCAGATATTAAATATCATCTTAAATTATATATTTCTGTGGTGTGAAAGGTGCTACAGTATATAAATAAATTGAAATTTGAATTGAATATAGAACTCTACATACACAAAACTTGTTCAGGTCTATTTCTACTTTTTATCCTAATTTCAAAATGTAATCCTATTAAACTATTTATTTTGCTTTTGCCATAAAACACTTAGTAATTTCTACTTATACATCTGGATTACTAAATGAGATTAACATAACTAACAACACTGTGTACCAGAGTCAGCAGGAAGTACTCAGGAGTCTTTTTGCACTACATGAGTTGTTTCAAAGCTATACGACTAACTGTACATGTATATATGAATATCAAAATGGAAACTTTAATTGGTTCTGTTGCTGTTCAGATTGAAAAACAGAAAAAATGAAGATCTTATAGGTAAAAATGGACAAAATTATATCATGTCCATGTAAAACATTGAAACGTTATTACAAAAAAAAGATACCTGAAACAGTAAGGGTGGCAGTGGAAGTCTTTTCACCAGCGGCAAATGTATACTGTCCCTCCTCATCCTTCATGGTGTTCATGACAGTCAAAGTGTAGAGCTTGCCCTTGGCCTCCATTTTGTACTGGGGACCAGATTTGAGAGTCTGGTTTTTGAAGGCCCAGACAGGATCAATACCAGCATGGGACAATTCCACCTCAAAGGTGACATTCTGAGTTTCCGTGCACTCCCGGTCTTCCATTGGCCTTATGATGTCAATTTCTTAAAAAGGGAATGTCAAAAGTCAAGTATAATCAAACCACTGATGTTAACAGAATAACATTTTTTATAATCATATTAGGTCAAGATTAGAAATACTTACTTTCAACTGTCAGTTTGCAGCTGGATTCAGCTTTGCCAACAACAAGCTTATAGTGTCCTTCATCAGAAGCAAAG
Source organism: Paramormyrops kingsleyae (assembly GCF_048594095.1). Taxonomy (NCBI): domain Eukaryota; kingdom Metazoa; phylum Chordata; class Actinopteri; order Osteoglossiformes; family Mormyridae; genus Paramormyrops; species Paramormyrops kingsleyae. The sequence continues at coordinate 13,539,306 of NC_132812.1, forward strand.
GTTCGGCTGAAGACCAGCCGCTGCTTAGACCCTTTGGTGACAAACTGAACTCTCTCACTAGCTGATAACTGTTTGTCATTGTGGTACCACTTCACGGAACTAATATCAGCAGCAGAGATTTTAGCTTCAAGAACAGCTTTAGTGCCCTCGACTGAGGTCACATCCTTCAGTGGGATCACAATACCAATAGCTGAAGTTGAAAATAACAGTATTAAAATCTGACGTTATTTTAATTGCATTTAAACAAAAAACACATTAAACCCAAATAAAACATAAATCAAATCAATCTGAAAGCTTACATTGAACGGTAAGTTTTCCAGTCGTAGTGATATTCTGGGCAGGAACAACAAAGGAGTACAACCCAGCATCACCCCGTTGGGCATCTTCAATGAGAAGCTTATGAACAAGCTTGTCAATCACAATGTGAATGCGGTCAGTGGCTGTGATTGCTTGACCACTCCTCATCCAAGTTCCCTCAACATTTTCCTGAGAGAACCTAACTTCCAGTTGGGCAATGTCACCTTCACAGATGGTAACATCTGAAAGACCTTGCATCAGTGTCACAGGCCGTACTAAAGAAAAAAATAATGTAAAAATTTTTTTTAGCACACACTATATGAACAAAACAAATAAAAAATATTATTGTTTTGCAAGACATTGTCCAGAAGGCACAGCAAGCAACTGAAATTCCATCAACTGAAATTTCATAAAACTCACATATCATCTTCAAGGAAGCAGTAGTCTTCAGTTCACCCACAACAAAGCTATATTTCCCCTGGTCCTCCTTTTTGATATCTCTGACAGAGAGAGAGTGACGTCCACGGCGAGAAGAGATTACATATTTGCTGCTCGGGGTGATCTCTTTATCCTCAAAGTACCAAGTACCCTCAGCATCTTCACGAGACACTTCACATTCAAACTCTCCAGAATAAGTCTCAGGGACTTCTATATTCTCTAGATTTTTCACAATTTCCAGTGGAGCACCTGAGCACAAATAAATGAATTATTGCTGTTATGACTTAGCATACACCATTACTTAAAACAGGTCACATAGTTCAAAATTCATTATAAACTATTTGTGTATACCTGTATTAATATAGTTTTATGGTATGGTGGGCTAATTAATATAGTATCATTAATATGGTTACATTAGTGGTGAGCTACATATATTACAATGCTATTTTTCTGTTCTAATAAATGTTCTTTCTAAGAGATGTAATTTTCCAGCTTCAATGACAAGAATTGTTAATGAACAACATGCAATTCAATAAAAACAATACATTATCCTAAACAATATATAATTATCATATTAATAATACATTTAGTCTTATACTAACAATAAAAAACATATTACTGACCCTCAACATTGAGTTTAGCAGTGGTTCTGATATGTTCATCTTCAATAACACAGCAAGTGTACTCTGCAATGTCCTTCATTTCGATCATCAGTACAGAAAGGAAGTGGACCTTTCTGTCTGAGTGCATTCTGTACTTGTCACCAGAGAAAATTTCCATATTATTTTTTAACCATTTAACTTTAACAAAAGGCTCACTGGTTTCACACTCAAATGTCACCATGGTGTCTTTCTCTTTGGCATTGGCATCTTCAAGATTTTCGATAAAGGAAACAACTTGCTTAGCTGAAACAAAAAATGGAAAGAACATTTAAACGGGTAACAATGTGCAAATGTTTATTAATAATTCTGGGAATTGCAATCTGTACAAACTTTAAAAAACATATTGCAACTTATTCAAAACTTCACCTTGAACCAGGAGAAAAGCGTGACTTGAAGTTTCTCCAGCAACGTTGAAGGCTTTCACCATAATGCTAGCAGAATCTTCAGCAGTGACATCCCTGATAACCAGTTCACACACATTATCTTCAGGCCAGTACCAGTAAATACGGTCTGACTTCTCTAGAAGAATGCCATTTTTGAACCACTGGCATTCTGGGTCAGGTTTGCCTATCACTCTGACACGGAAATGAACTTCATCAGCTAGGGAAACAGTCTGACTTTGAATGCGTTCCAATATCTTAGGAGCTTCCATGCTGGGTGAAAGTTCTATTCTCTCTGGTTTAATTGTTGGAATAGTCACTTTGCCTCTTTCTGCTTCCTTTTTCTTCTCCTCCTCAGGAACTTCTTTGGTCCAGTGTAAAAGTTCATCTTTCTTCTTCCTCAGCATGCCCTCATAGGACTCATCTTTCCTTCGAGACTTGAGCTCTACAGCAGTTATTGCTTCATAGTAACCCTCTTCCGTCCGGCGTTTAAACTTACTTCTCAGTTCCTCTGACTCTTCTGTAGATATCTCATGAACAACTCGTTCAGCCTTTCTCAGTTTAACTATCTCTTTTGGTTGAGTTGTGTCAGCAGGTTTGTCTACCTTTTGAACTTCAAAAGACACTCTACCACGATCTGGGGAAGTGCCAGATTCGGGGGCCTTTAGCTCAGGAGCACGCCGCAGGATGGACCTAAAATCCTCTCTCTGCTGGATTTCAAATTTCACACAATGCTCAATCACACCTTCTGGGTTCTCTGCTATAAGTTTTACCTCTCCAGCATCGTAAAATTTACTATCAATAATTTCAAGGTAATAAATACCATCATAACGAAGCCTGAACCTCTTACTCTTTCGGATGAGCTGTCCATTAAGGTACCAGTTGACCTTAGGTGTGGGGTAACCAGTCACTCGGCAGCGGAATTTGGCAATTTCACCTTCTAGGACCCGTACAGGCTCAGGAAGCAGTACAATCTCAGGCTTAGTTTTCTCAAATATTTCTTCTGCTGTTACACCTGCTAGGGCACCTTCATGTGCCATGCGCTCCATCTCCTCAATCCTTTGCATTCCTTTCCTACCCTCTGGCAACTGAGTTTCTTCCACTAGGCCTTTCTCATCCTTCACAATTAGGGTAGCAGAAGTCTGGTCAACTCCAAACTTATTTGTTGCCCTGCAGGTGACAACACCACTATCTCGTGAGTAAGCAACTTCATAATCAAGACTGCAATAGCCAAATTCATTGATCATACGCAGCCTGTTGGCAGCCTCCAAGGGTTTGCCATCATGCAACCATTCAACCACCATTGTGGGGTCACCAATAGGTGTCAGTCTGCATTCAAAATGTACTGGACCAAAACGCTTTAGCCTGACTGATGTGACTTTCTTCTTGAAATGTGGTTTCTGCTGTTTCTCCTTATCATACAGGTCACCTTCTTCCCACTGTTCTTGACCATAGCGAAGATGCAGGGGCTCCAACTCTGGAGCTGCAATCTCCTTTGCCTTATATGTTCCTTTTGGGATGATGAGCTTCCTCTCTGGCTCTGGTTCAGCAAATTCTACCTCTACATTGACTCTGCAGCGAGTGGTATCTCTTCCAGCCTTGTTGATAGCTGTAGCTGTGTACCAGGCACTGTCAGTACCAGTAGCTGAAGAAATCTTAAACTGAGCATCTCCCTTAGCGCCTTCAATTCTGTAATAGAGAATTAAAAAAAATAAAATAGACATACCTGTGGTTATTGAGTTACTTTACACAGACAAAATATCAATAAAACACAGGTTTGAATGTATAACAAAATCTATGAAAGATGGGATATACTGTCCAATAAAGCAATGTACCTAATATGAGGATGTTTTTGTGGGGAAATGATGTCACTGTTCTTCAACCACACAATGTCAGGAAGAGGATTTCCAATAGCTTTGACAGCTAACTCAACCAAAGTTCCTTCCTTAACACTAATGTTCTTCAGCTTCTCAATAAACTGAGGTCTCACCAAGTTTTCCTTAGCTGTGAAATCCAATGCAAAATATCAGCATTAGAGGAAATGGACAAAAAACAGAGAATGACAGCCTGTACTGTTTTGTTGCTCCAAAAATATGTATGGATTTCACATAATCCACTGAAAAATAATTTAAAGTCATATCATACCATCAACAGTCAGAGTCATGGACACAGATGTTTTTCCAGCTCTGTTCTGAGCTACAACAGTCCACTCTCCAGAGTCATGAGGCATAGCTGGGACAACAATCAGTGACTGAGTTCCGTCTTCCTTTACCACTATCTTATGGGTGTAGTCACTGACTACTTGTTGGCCTATAAAGTTAAGTGCAAAAAGCAACATTAAATTCACTCATTTGTAAATGCACACATACATTTTCAGATGCAAAATATTTACATATACTAAGTTTTTTGTACAGATGTGTACACATGTACTGTGTGGGTTTATATATATTATGATTGTCCCTTACCATTATGGAACCAAAAAGTCTCAGGCATAGGTCTGCCAACAACCTTCAGGTCAAATCTGGCTGTTTGCCCTTCCAAACATTTGAAAGAGGATGGTTTCACAACAAACACAGGCTTGTAGAGTCTTTCTAACTGACTCTCATCTGTGTCATCTAGTCTTCGTGCGGGAGAGCGACCAGGAGAACGTCCAGGAGACCGGCTCAAAGAGCGAGGGGAAGTAGAACTAAGAGAACACAAAATCACAGCTATCAATAAATACTCAGTAATTAAATGAAAGCAAAAATCCAATCAGAAAATTCAGCAATAAAATACAGTTAGGTCAAACAAGAGGCAAAATGGAAATATATAACCTTGGCACCCAAATGTAATGCCACATATTACAAAATTTAAACTAAGTTGAAATCAGTGGTTAAGAACAATCATACCATAGTCAACCCAACTCTTTCCAAACCAAATAACATTAGTGAAATACAGCTAGAACTGACCTTATTCTCCTGATTGCATCTGGTTGAGGATAATATGGCTGAGCTCCAGCTGTGGTTGCAGGCTCCACATATAATTTGCCTGAACTGACAGCATTTCCCTTCATGTTACTTGCAAAGGCAGTATAGACACCTTCATCTTCTGGCAATAGAACAGGAATCCGGAGACTAGCTCTCCCATCCTGCAGAACCTCCATCTGATAACGGCCACCATGCTTGATGCGTTTGCCGTCTTTGTACCAGGCAATCTTTCAAGATGAAAATGAAGGGAAATACAGAATGGAATTCTACAGCAAATAGTGCATTAACAAACATGATATCATAATACCATTCTGTATTTGGATACTACAGTTTAGCAAATGTTGAAAGATGGCAAGATTCCAGCTTACCTTAGGAAGTGGGTTTCCTCCTACTTTGCAGTGAAAAGTGACCCCCATCGCTTCCAAAATCCTGTAGCTTTTCACAGCCGTGCTGAAAGCTGGTTCCACAGCTTCATGTTCAGCCACAGTCATAACCATCTTTTCCCCATCTTCAGTCACCAATTCCTGGTAGGTAATTCTCATGATACGAAATTCAATCTCTTGGATTATTCTCTCCTCCAAAGCAGTAATCTGGAATTCCTATGAATGGAATAGATTAATTTTCAATAACTGCTTCTTAACTATTGATTCAATAATAATATAATAAAATATTCAATATCACACATAGCTGCACACACAAGCACTCAGCACCTGTTCTGTTATAAAAGTCTTCATCATTTGGGTCTGTTGAGCCATCCTCTTCTCATATTCACTAATAATTAGTGGAGGGACATCTGCTATTTTGGGTTCTTGCACCATTGTAGTCACTTCAGTTTTGAAAGTAATTTCCTGCATCTTCATGTAGGTTTCATATTCCTCTGAAAAACATAATGATTTTTATGTGGACAGTAGCAAAACTTTAAGTTTAGAATGATTTTGGTACAAAAAAAAATAGCTGCACAAGAAAGCTGAAAAAGTGGTGTATTTTATATAATTTACCTTCTTCAAGTAAACTGGCTGAAGCTGAAACTTCTCCTAGTCGATTTCTGGCAAAGATAGTGTATTCTCCTGCATCATCAGCGAAAGTCATGGAGATCTCCAGTTTGCATTCTCCACTGTCCTTATTGTAGGCCACTCTGTATCTAAGGAGTGAGAATTAAATACATTAAAAAGATGTTTAATCTAACCTAATATTGTTAAACCTTTGGCAATGTTGACAGTTTAATACCTATATCCAGTAGTAAGGGGAACTCCAGCCTTCTTCCAATAAATATGAGGCTTGGGACTGCCACCAATCTGACACTCAAAGATGACACACCCGCCTTCAACTAGTTTCTGGACTGATGGCTTCTTCACAAAGAATGGTGCCATGGCCTCTGCACCAGCTACTTCTATTTCTTCTCTCGCTTCAATGGTTATTCTACAGGAAAGAATTCATAACTTACATTTTATTATGTTCCTTAGTTATAATTCTGGTTTATTTAATTTCATAACCATAATAGTGTGAAATATAAGTTTACTTACTGTTTCTCTTCTGCCCTTTCTATATGTGCAGAGATAGCAGTTATCTCTTCTCTACTCTCAATTTCTTCTGAAACTGGGAAGAAAAACCACGTGACATCAACAATTATGAACCTACATGAAAATACAAAGATGAGATTAGTTGTTTGCTTTTTACCTTTCACAAGTAGGTAGCAGGAGGTGCTGACAGTTCCAGCCTGATTGGTAGCTGTGCAAGTAAAACGACCACTGTCCTCTGCAAAAGCTTCACGGATAACCAAACGAGTATATCCTTTCTCATAAGTGATTTGGAAGTCAATGGAGCTCTCAATCCTATAGTCTTCTCTAAACCACATAATTGTCGGGGTCGGGTGACCTGATATCTGGCACTCCAAAGTCACAGATTCTCCTTCAGTGACAGTTACATTTTTCAAACCCTGAAAATGACAAAAAGATACATTTTGCTAGTTTGTTCATTAATATGGAAAAAAGACATGCTGACATTTATAGTATAAAAATACTTACAGCAACAAGAGTAGGAGGAACCACAGCCTCTTCTGCTGGTGTGGGGATTGCTGCAGCCTCAACAGCCTGTAAAATATATATAATTTTTTGTCAACTCAATATATTAATTAATAATACCATTTTTAAGTACTGATATAGAGAAAAACTGATGGAGGACAAAGGAAGTGGAATGGGTAAGAATTCCTGAAATGAAAGCAGATTTGGCAGCACAATTTACAGTAAAAGCAGGATGTGGGGGGATTGTTTGCAAGCAGTTGGGGTCCATGAGAAGGGGAAAGGACTGGTGGAGAACTGTGAGGAAGGAGCAGTTATTGAGGCCAAGGAACACAAAAAACACAAAATGTTAAAGTGAATTATTAGATTCAGCAGCCTGTACCACAAACCTGTTTCTCCCACTGTTCAAGTATTTGCTCCATGCCCCCTGTAAAAGAAGTGCCTATCTCTGTCTGTGAGAGAGTGCCAAAATGCATTTGAAATCTTTCACTGGTATCTTTATAAGGTGATGAGGTTGGCTCTTGCTTTGTTTTCATCTCCACAATCTTATGAGAAGGAGGCTTCACAGGCCTGATGATCTTTTGAGTAGCAGAAGTAGAAGATAGTTCTTTCTGCAGTGAAGCAATAGCAGAACCTGCTATCGAAACCTGACCAAGAAGGATAATTACAGCTGAAATCAAAATCAACTTGTCATCAAACTCGTAGATGCAAAAAAATCAGGTTAGAGAGGATTCAAAATGGTTTAACCAAGTGAAGATAATTGGATTGTTAGTATGAGTGATATAACCAATGAGTAAAGAATAACTAAATACGATAAAGTTTATATGGATAATTACAGTAACAACTTTTTAGCATCCAGTGAAACTGCAAATGGCTCACTGAGCATCTAGCTGACAAAAAAGTTTTCGTCAGGCAAGCAGGAACCTATACTTAAGGAACTTTTTCATTGCCCAAAAAAGGCCACAATATGGCACCTGCTAAATTGTGGAAATAGCTGAGCACATGGGTCTATCGGTCACTTTGACTTTGAAGCATAGGAAGCAATTTAACATGGCTGCTGGTACTACATAAAACAGAGTTTCTTTTCTGAAGACAGTTGATTAAATTTAGGGTTTCTGAAGTTTTGAGATTATGGATTCTAATTATAACTATACAAAACTCATGAATGGATGGATGGGTTATGCAAGAAACTGATATTGTTGTCTTAGTATTTCTGATATCAAAATAGGCTTCACTGCTTGCCTGATAGTCCTCATGCTTACCTCATAGCTATGGTCAGGTTTAGGAACAGTAACTTTAGAAACAGTGAAATGCGGTATTGGAGATGGTGCAAGCGAGGTGTCCACATGAGTTGTTGTAGTTTCTGTACTTCTTTGGATCTACAGTGACCAACAGATTACAGGTTGAGGTATGACAAGCAAAAACGTATTCCTGTGTTGAGACAATAATGTTTTTCAAAAAGATATCTAACCTGTGAAACCTGAACCCTATGTTCATCGGAAGCAATTTGAGAGGAACTGGGAATTTGTAGCGCTTCGGTTTTCATGGTCATGGTAATCATTTTAGAAGCTTGAGTGTCCAGAGCCTGCCGTTTTAAGTCAGGCTCTAAGATCTCCTCTTCTGCGTGGCCCTCCTCTGCCTGTGCAGGCTTTCGAATGCGTGCTAGGTCAACTGCAGCAAGGACTGTGGCCACTGCCTCTGCCTTTTTTCCACCTTCAGCCTAAGGACAACATTTGTATTCCAGAGCACACGTTACCCATAGCGGAGCGTGCAGAAACATAAAATTTAATATTCTAATTAAAGCATCTTACTGAGTGAGAGCTGCAGTGTTAGCAGGTCGATAAGTAATTCTACTTACACTCGTTAAACACTGCACACCACAATATAGTTAGACCACAATTATCGGATGAGGGGTTAACTAATAAATGGTTATCACTATGCCAAACTAAACCTGACTGCTGGTCTGTTGATCTGAATGTCATAATACTTTCTCCTGAAGTGCATTTGCTGTATTCACACTTATTGTTTGTCAGCTGCAAAAGAATGTTGTTTAATGCAACAACAATGTGACAGAAATTGGATTTTAAAACTAATATTTATGATAAATCTATCTTAGCCTATAGGAATCTTGAAAGTGTTAAAATAAAAAGAAAAATGTAAAAAGCAAACTTTGCATTTCCTATTGGTCTCCCCTCCTTCAGATTGACCCCACTGTCATACATATTTATCAAGTTAACTGTAGTTTTGATCATTTATGCACATAAAGTTCCACAGTGATGATGCCAATGTAATAAATAAATACTAATGTGGTAATTGAAATGATATATATATTTCAGTCAATGACTATCGGGATACTGTGATCAATATGAATGTTCTAAAGAAATTACTACCTGAAAACAAGAACAATGGTAACTCTTAAGAACAAAAGTTAATAGTAACAAAGCAGAATTTTAATTGGAATTAAACTAGTGTGTTCCAAACAAAAAAAAGTATCTTTGATTATATAATAAAAGTCAAATTTCAGAGAGTTAGGAAATAAGGCCGCGTGCCCTCTGTTGGAACACTTTAGCTCTTGACATTATGTTGCATATCTCTTCACTAGTTGGACCAGTTAAAACTCTCCTAGCAGCAAATGGGGTGCATCTGTATTCCACTAAGTAACGCAAGATATAATGAAGAACTTTACTAACTTATCATATATCCAGTTAGAACTGGTAGGAATAAGTGTATCAAAACTTTTTTACACTCTAAAAAATTTGAAAATATACTGATAGGTCTGTATTCAAGGATATGAAATGGTTTTGAAGCCATAAGACATGCAGCACAGCACATTATGTCACAGGTTGGTCTAAAACATCTAGGTGAAGAAAATGAATGTTGAAATTAATAGAATATAATTCCAGGGTCAAGAGAGCTAGAGTATTATTTCTGTGTCAGAGGTTGAAGCCTCTCCGAAAGTGCTTTTAACTTCGGTTCCATCTTTTATGATCTTGAGTATTGATTTCAGTTGCCTCAAGCTTTGTCTATATGTACTTGGATAAAAATAGAGATTTAAAAAATTTTCAAATAAGATATCATTTTAAAATAATATGGTAAGTATTAGGGGTGTCATGATATACCACTATTGACTGTAACTGTGATATTTTAAAAAATAAATATTGACATTGAATTAATAGTACACATATGATAATACTGTAAATAATCCAACACCAGTAACTATCTGGTTCACGCTCCAACATAGTAGGTGGCGGTATTGCTCTTGAATGCTGGTTTCCACCCTCCAAAAAGCAGAAAAAGAATAAGACGACGCCACAACTAGCTAGCTAGCAGCTACTGTCACTACCAAATCTGTACCACTGGCCCGATTTGTAACTCACGTCTGTGCATGTAAAGCATTTTCGAGCATGCATACACCCCATTACATTTTCTATCATTGCCTAATCCGTTCATTCTGCCATTTTATGGTAAACCATATTGTTTATATTTAAAACAAACTACAGAAGATGCTTCATTGTTTAGCGACAACTGGTGTCAATGATTTTGCTGACTGAAAAAATTCTCTGCTTGTCATTTTAAGTGTTCACTCCAGTGGTCTTTTTCTAGTCTTTGGATCAACACTATTACTTAAATGTCCCAGATCTTAAATATTAGTTTATGGTCCCATCAGTTTCAATCGCTGCTACCCAGAAACATGGTATTTTGATGTACTTACATACACCAAACGTAAAATACTGTATGCTGTAAAGTGTAATGCTGCTTATGCACAGATGTGAGAGGTACAACACTATATGCTGTGTGGCCACTACTGCCGACCAAATTCATGTCTGCGGAAATGACAGACCAGAGCGGGACACTCTTCCCACACCCAAAAAGAACTGGTCAGTGTAGGGTTTTTTTGGATTTTGTATAAAAGACGGGGCATTAGAGACCCCAGTCTGCAGGAAGTCCAGATCAATAATAAGCACAAAAGGGGGCTTTAGCCCTGGTTGTCTTTTTGTATGCTTTTGTGTAGTGGTGGTTACAGACTGGCCACCTTATTTCACTCGTATTGTAAGTGGAATTCATTTGCCAAAAAAGAGACAAAACACACAATAAACAAATTTAGAGGTTAATTTGACATACCATCATTATTATTTTGTCCAAATATTCTGTAGATGCTGCGATAATATTGTTGTTATGAAGTCTTTTTGCCATAATAATCATGTAGTAAAAAAATCTAATATTGTGACAGCCCTACTAGGTATAAAGAAACCTATGAACATATTACTAAGAGTTGTAACGGGATGGAAACCTGGATGATTATTGGATGGTGATCAGATGTGAGCAAATTTTACATGTGAACTACCTGATCCTTTTTGGCTTCTAAGAGTAGACTTGTCCACTCAGAGCAAGGCTCTCGACTATGTGCCTGGTCCACTGCAGCCACCACTGTGCCTACTGCAGCCATTTTGTCACCCATATGCTTGTCCTAATAAATTAGCTAGATTAAAATCCAACGTTCAAATAAACTAAATCATTGTCATAGGCAGGAGCTCCCAACCCAACTACCCCTTTTCACCAAAACAGAGCCAAAAATAAATTTTATTAAATTATGTGAAGACAAATTTCCAGAATGCCTAGAAGTTGTGTCAACAGTCAACAAGAAGATTCTTCTTGATAAGAAAATCCAATAGCCTGCATTTCATTCAATGTTTTGAACCAAACATGCAGACATGTCAATAAGGTACCTAGGTTTCCTTACCTCTTTCGCTACAATCCCAGTTACTTGCTGCTGTACCCCATAGCCTTCCCACCGCTGCTCCATTTGCACTTGAGTGGTAGAGGTCTGGACACGTGAGGCACTGGCAATCATGCTAGTATAGCTGGATTCAGCTACATAATCTCCCTGCTTCCAGGGAGGGAGGACATCAGAGCCTGGCGTAATCTGCTTGCGGGTCATCAACGGAGATTTGACTGGTCTGATAGGGGAGACTGACAGCCTTGTAGAGGGAGACACTGACCTGTGAAAACAATCAGATGCAAAGAAACAGATAATCAAGTATGATTACTGGGGAAAGATTAAAGGGAAATTTATGCAAAAAAAATGAGATAAGTAAATTACCTGGTATGCTAAGTAAGATTTCAATAAGAAAAAGAAGCTGATAAAAAAGTATTGTACTTCAGATACAATACTTGCTCCAGATTTACCTTACAGGAGTTGGGGTAGGTGCTTTGACATGCCTCACAGGAGAAGGTGACTGTTGACGTGCGCCTGCAACTTTTGACACTAGTGAGGATGTTGGGGACTTTGAAGTTGGCTTTGGGGGCACAGATGGGGGAGCCTTGTGTAGCAGCTGCTGAGCAATGGCACCTTCATCCACATGGACTTCCATCATAGTGGTGGCTGTAGCCTGATAACGAGCTTCAGCTCTCTGTAAAAAAATTCTTTACTGTACTGGGTCTGAATTTCTTTATCAGTGTTTGACAATCTTTACTTTTCAAACCATACCTTCTCTACTCGTGTCTGTCGAGTCTGAGATATTTGAGCAGTGGAAATAACAGTCTTTGACTTCTTGGCAGGAATTGCTTCCTCTTCACCTGGATATTGAAAACGTACAACAAAGGATAATAATGAATAATAATACAATAATGTCAGAAATATTCTGAATAAATTAGAGTAATAAGTATATGCAACAGACCGAGAAAAGTAAAGTACATGCATTAGGAGTTCATATTAAAATGTTATATAAAAACATAAATAAATATTACCTTGAACCAGCAGTTCAGCAGTAGAAGTAGCACGCCCACTACTATTGGTAGCATTGACGGAGTATGTTCCAGAATCCTCAGGAAAGGCCTCAGCAATTAACAAACTGTAACGGTCTCCTTCTTGAACAATTTGAAAGTCAGCAGAGCTCTGAATCTCAGCTCCCTCCCTATAGAACTTCACCACAGGTGTAGGGATTCCTGTAACGCGTACATCCAATCTTACTCGGCTTCCTTGTCTCACAGTCATACTCTGTAATCTTTGAATGAAGTTTGGAGGTGCAGTTTCCACTGTAAAAACATTAGAGTTAAATCAATACTTTTTCTAAATACCACATTCTTGTATTATTTGTATCATAAACACTTTGGCTGATTTGGCTATTCTTACTAGCTGGCTATCTATTACATTTCATTACATTGAATATTCTAAGGTCTACGCAATCAAATAGAAGGTCATTCTTTCTAGTGGAGCACTGTTTTATGTCTAGATATGATTAATCTTACAGAAATCAAGATGAAATTATGGTTCTCCAAGCTAAGACCATGTTGCACTATTTCATATTACCATACTAATACTAATCTACTTCTATTTGCAACCACGGTTCTTAATCGTTCTCAAGCTATTGAATCACTGAATGAACATTAACTGCTCTTTATTTCAAACAGTTCAATAATATTTACTGATATAGGACAGCATGTTGATTCAATATATAGAACATTCCACTCATTTTCACCTGTAACAAGTAGTTCTGCGGTGCTAGTGGCTTGTCCGGCACCATTGGTGGCTCGTACAGAGAACCTTCCACTGTGTGCCGCTGTCACGGCGGGGATCATCAGAACAGCGCGGCCATCGCTGAACGAGATCTGTGCGCCGGGCAGAGTGGCAGCAGAAAGCACCTGGCCATCACGAAACCAGCTCACCTCAGGAACCGGAACACCTGTTTATATTAAATAATATTTTCAAAATCATACTCGTGTTTTTCACACATAGTACATTCAAAAAACATTGTTTTTTGTTTTATACATGTACTTTGCATATTTAGGTAAATATGAATACCCCTAGTAACTGTTCAGAGATTTGACACTGTAAATGCTCACTTACCACTAATTAGAGCCTCAAACGTTGCAGCACTACCCTCAAGTGCCACAACGCTTTGCAAGGGCTGTATAAATGTTGGTGCCTGCGTTGACATGGTGACTGGCACCCTACAGGGGGAAAAAGGATAAAATACAAAATATTAGTCATATTCTCTAACATTCTATTCAGTTAAAAAAAATTCAACAAGCCAATCGTTGTTTCTGAATTTGCTAATGACTGGGCAAAATCTACTAGCAGAAAAGCTATTTATAGGTCAAGATAAAAAAAGAAAAAAAGAAACAAATGACTTCTTTAGCACCCAAACACCTGGTCTTCTCTAGCCTGACACTGGGACCATGGGGTCTCATGTCAAGGAAAAACACTGATTGACAAATGACAGAGACTGCAATAACATAAATGTTTCATACTCAACAAGTATAAACCAAGCACAAAATTTTTATTTTAACCAATGACAAATACCAAAATTAAAGTGTGACACCTCATGTCTAAAAACTATTACTAAACCATTACAAAACTCATACAAATCAACTACAAAAACTGATAAATTCAGTGCTAATTACATAAAATTGTTACATGATAAGTCTCCAAAACTCCAGGAAAAGGTATTAAGATTCAAATCCACAATAAACAATAAGTGAAACTGACCAGACTATGACTCAGCAACTATAATTGTGAATCATTTATGATCTATACCCAGCCAGCAAAAGTTCTATGAAATTTAGCATTACAAAACAGAGCAATACTGCATAGCATATTTAATACTAATGTGTTACAACACAAGAAACAGCTAAAAATAATTAATGAAAGCCATTAACTTCTATTCTATTAAAATAAACAAGTATTTCAAATGCGTGGAATAAGATTTGTTATAATTACTGAACTTTAATAACATTTAGACCCATATTGCAAAACTATAGATATACCAGATAAATCAGTCAAAACAGCAAAGATTTAATTGGCCCTTAGGAAACTATTTTCAGAAATAAGTACATTCTCAACATTTTCAATGTCACTAGTTTGAAGAAAGTCATAAGATCAAAATATTACTTCATATTTAACAATAGATCATTCATATTGATACATAAACTTAGATTCTATTTCTGATACATGTTACATACATTCTCGTTTGAAGGAAAAAAAATATCATAATCTACTAAAAGTATAAAGTAAATCTATTTAAAAATCAATTAATTTACTATTGAGCATAATAATCCTAGTCATCTTTCTCAGACACTTTAACAAATTATCTGTTTAATATAAACATTGATAAATCATGTATAGTTACAACTGAAAACTGGGTATGAATTTCTGTATCAGTTAGTGCAACTAACCATAAACTGTAGTTTACATATAAAAGAATAACCAGTTCTGGAAAAAGCATAGAAAATCAGTCAAAATGCCATTTCATATTTTCCTATACAAACATACAATTTGTGTGTGAAATGTCAGTACCAACATGACATCATTTTAAGCTACAAATTTCTTATTAAGAAATGAATGGCCATATTTTAAAATAAAAAACATTATACCTTGCCTTTTCAGCATAAGCCATGAACTTGCTCATTTCAGTTAATTCAAGCAGCAAATAATAATCTCAATGCATGAGGCAAAGGTTATTTCTATTAGCACTTGAAATGAAAATGAAAGATAAGTTATACATTTCAGTACTTCAATTAAAGTTGTGCTATGCGAGAGGCCTGAAGCTATGTGACAGAAATGGCTAACTCCAAAAATAATCTTCCTGATGCTTGATTGACAGTCACCATGTGGCACATAGCTGGTGGTGCAACTGATATGCCTGCTGCTGATTCCCTTAAAAAGACATCACAGCCCAGCTGGGACACCAACCGAATGCTATCAGGGGCTATTCTTGGCAACTCCCAAATCACTCTTCTATATATTAACTTAAAACCATGACAATCAATGTTAATGCTTCTTGTTTGAAAGTATTTAAGTTACTTTCTCCCTTTTTGCTTAACTCCAGTCAAAACACTTTCCCCTTTACTGTATGCAAGATTCATATAAAAACTTTATTTACACAGTACTTCTCAGATTTTACGTTTCAAATTTGTCATTCATAAGATATGCTCGATCATTCCACATCAAAGTAGAATTTCACTGGCTCAATTTTATGGAGCAAAAGTTACTTACCTGTATTCACAAGGGTGCCAAAAAACTATGGGACTGGCCCCAGAAGGTTTTTATCTTCAGACAAAACCTTTATCCAGAAATGTTTTCAGAAAATCCAATGTGAGAACAGTTGAGCCTCAAAATTACCTAAAAACAAAACTACACAGGATTGCAGCCATGTAGTTTTGCTTTTGCTTAGCAATCCCTACACCCGAGGCAAGGCTGGGAATGCTCCACCTGCTCAGAAGTGTTAACACTGTTGTTTTACCATATATACCCCTAGACCATGGAGCATCATCACTACATCCTCTCTTCCCATTGGTCATTTCCTGGGGTTGAGGTATCATGGGATTGGTCTGCCATTTTATTCAACCACACAGCTGTCACTCATGCCTCTTATATGTACTGAAGCCAGTGTCCGACATGGAGAACCATTTCACTTGTGAAAAGGAAACCAGCACTTTTAAGTATCAAACAAATATACAAATTGTTTGTAAAAGCAGTTTCCCCTGACAATAAACCTTCACCTTACATCTTGGAAGAACTATTTTATTCTACTGACATACTTAAAGAGCTGTAGAGGTTTATTCAAAGTTAGAAAATTCTCTGTCATCAGCATTTGAAAATTAATTGTTCATATAATGGAAACCTTCCTCACACAAAAAAATCTTTCCTTTCACAAATACCTGCTTTTATTAAATGATTTCAGTGCCGCCTAAAAAACTGACCTGACATTAATCTGGATCAATATTAATGTTTTTAAGTATGCATATGTTTTATGTTTTTCAAGTATTTTTAAGAGATAATGGAAGCTGATATAGTGATGGGGAACTGACCAAAAGATTTTGCTATTGAACTTGACACATATAGTAAGTTATCAAATGCCTTATATTTCAAGTTGCTTATGCATAAGGCTTGTATGTGTATGCAACCCAACTATACCTGTGGCGATATTCCCAATGCCAGACATGTCCACTTGTTAGGGGCTGTACTTAGTGGTCTCACATTTTAAGTTGTGTCCCAAATGCAAGTGAGAAAGATAAAACTCCTGGTAACGTAACATATTGATCCAGAAAACTAATTATAATTGTAATGAGGGAAAAACCACCATAGCAAAAAGCAGTGATTTTATAAAGGATGTAAAACATTCTTCCATGAGACCAACATCAACTGTATGATGGTACAGCAGCAGCCCAGGTGAAAGGAGACCCTGCTGGCTTCTGGGATCAACTAGGCCTAAAATCATCACAAATAATTATGACTTGTTGTTACTTTTCACGCAAAGCACTGTAACAGCACATATATCAAACTTCTCACAAAAGACCTAATAGTATTTGATGTGGGAAAACAAATTAACATTAATATTAAAATATACATTGATATATTTTGCTCTACTCTATATAAATCATAATTAAACTTGCTGCCAACTGATCCATTGTAATGGTACACATATTCATTGTGTGCCATTTGGTTACATCATTTTCAGTTTGGTATACACAATGGTTTCCCAAACTGGTTTGACTGGGATAAAATAAGGCTGAGACCTTCAAAAAATGGTTCTGCTCATATACAGTGGAGGAAATAATTATTTGACCCCTCGCTGATTTTGTAAGTTTGTCAAATGACAAAGAAATTAAAAGTCTCAGAACAGTATCATTTCAATGGTCGGTTTATTTTAACAGTGACAGATAGCACATCAAAAGGAAAATTGAAAAAATAACTTTAAATAAAAGATAGAAACTGATTTGCATTTCATTGAGTGAAATAAGTATTTGAACCCCTACCAACCATTAAGAGTTCTGGCTCCCACAGAGTGGTTAGACACTCCTACTCAATTAGTCACCCTCATTAAAGACACCTGTCTTAACTAGTCACCTGTATAAAAGACACCTGTCCACAGAATCAATCAATCAAGCAGACTCCAAACTTTCCAACATGGGAAAGATCAAAGAGCTGTCCAAGGATGTCAGAGACAAAATTGTAGACCTGCACAAGGCTGGAATGGGCTACAAAACCATTAAAACTGTTGGTGCAATTGTTCGAAAATGGAAGGAGCACAAAATGACCATCAATCGACCTCGGTCTGGGGCTCCACGCAAGATCTCACCTCGTGGGGTGTCAATGATTCTGAGAAAGGTGAGAAATCATCCTAGAATTACAAGGGAGGAGTTAGTTGACCTCAAAGTAGCTGGGACCACAGTCACCAAGAAAATCATTGGAAATACATTACACTTCAATGTATTAAAATCCTGCAGTGCTCGCAAGGTCCCCCTGCTCAAGAAGGCACATGTGCAGGCCCGTCTGAAGTTTGCCAATGAACACCTGAATGATTCAGAGAGTGACTGGGAGAAGGTGCTGTGGTCAGATGAGACCAAAATTGAGCTCTTTGGCATTAACTCAACTCGCTGTGTTTGGAGGAAGAAAAATGCTGCCTATGACCCCCAAAACACTGTCCCCACCATCAAGCATGGAGGTGGAAACATTTTGTTTTGGGGGTGTTTTTCTGCTAAGGGCACAGGACAACTTCACCGCATCAACGGGAAAATGGACGGAGCCATGTATCATAAAATCCTGAGCGACAACCTCCTTCCCTCTGCCAGGAAACTGAAAATGGGTCGTGGATGGGTGTTCCAGCACGACAATGACCCAAAACATACAGCAAAGGCAACAAAGGAGTGGCTCAAGAAGAAGCACATTAAGGTCATGGAGTGGCCTAGTCAGTCTCCGGACCTTAATCCAATAGAAAACCTATGGAGGGAGCTGAAGCTCAAAGTTGCACAAAGACAGCCTCGAAACCTTAGTGATTTAGAGATGATCTGCAAAGAGGAGTGGACCAAAATTCCTCCTAAAATGTGCGCAAACTTGGTCATCAATTACAAGAAACGTTTGACCTCTGTGCTTGCAAACAAGGGTTTTGCCACTAAGTATTAAGTCTTTTTTGTTAGAGGGTTCAAATACTTATTTCACTCAATGAAATGCAAATCAGTTTCTATCTTTTATTTAAAGTTATTTTTTCAATTTTCCTTTTGATGTGCTATCTGTCACTGTTAAAATAAACAGACCATTGAAATGATACTGTTCTGAGACTTTTCATTTCTTTGTCATTGGACAAACTTACAAAATCAGCGAGGGGTCAAATAATTATTTCCTCCACTGTATTTGTCTTGGCGCAAATGACTTTGTTATAAGCCTGTGGTTGACTTTGTGGGTGTATGTGTGTGTAACCGGCAAGGCCGGCTCTAGCTATAGGCAGAATAAGTAGTTAACTAGGGCCCCCAAATTACTTGCCTTGTGGAGAAAGTGAAATGATTGTCAATTTTCTTAGTAGGGGGGTCTCCCAAGTAAAGCTTTGCTTTAGGGTGCCTTAAAGGGTAGAGTTGGCGTTGGTAACCTGGGTGAATTTTATTAATCATTATTATTAAGGTGTTTTTGCTACATAAATGTTCAAAAGAACTGACTCTTACTGCATTTTTCTTGCACCATTCTCTGCACACTCTAGACACTGCAGTGTATGAAAATCCCAGACAGTAGCTCTCTCTTAAATAACAGAACCATTATATCTGGCACCAACCCATCACAGTCAAAATCATGCATCCTATTCATTCTAATGCTTAGCTGACACAGCCTGTGCATTCAGAATAAATAGAAAAGGAGGCTGAAGTATGCATCACTTAAATTACATTACTTTGAATTATATCACTTAAAAATCAACATAGTATAAAGCCCCCCTATTCAAATCTGGCCCTCGATTCCAAATCCAGGCCTTGTTTTCAAGTCTCCCAGGTAGTTAGTTTAATGATTTCTGTCTGTAATTGGCCAGGTTTCACAACTGGCTCTCAGGTAAAGGAAAGCTGGAAAAACAGCAGTGCTCGGCCCTTGAGGACCATGATTTGAATAGCCCTGGTATAAAGGAATGGTATCAATACCATACTAAATCCTTACAAGTAAGCAGTAACTGCAGCTCCAAAAAAAAAACAGGTGGAGAAGAAGGAACATTTCAAGACATCATAACATGATGTACTGATTCTGATTTAACTTATTACAGAAATGAGGCCACAGACTAATGGCAGTTTTGTTCTTTTTGTGTCCCTTCAATGTTTTCATTTGTTGAAGTTTTAACTAAACACTGAAAAAAATATTTTATCAATTTGTAATACAGATGTAAGACATTGACACCTGTGTTATGTAGCCATATTACACATAAAAGGTTTGATTAAATCAAACCAAAATTTAGAACAGGAAAAAGATCAAGTAGTATTGACATAAATAGTTACGGGTAGTGATATTCCATTGATAAAACTTAAATATATAATACACTTTAATCGGAGCAATAGTAATTTTAAAGTTTTCTATAATATGGCATGAGTGCATTTTTACATTCAGGACGAACAGCACTCTTTCAAGGAATGGTTTTAGTAGCTGGAACATGATTAGGGTTATACAGGTTAGGGTTATACAGATTTATACAGCTGAGCCATTTCTGGTTAGTGGGTTTTGCAATGCTCACCTAAGAGCCATTGAGTTGGTGACTCATGTGTCACCAGTTCCCATTTTGGAACAGCTGATAGCAAGCTTCCAGTCTCTTCCTCGGGAAGGGAACAAGAGGAGTTTATGGTTGCTGGAGGTAGGAAAACCAGCCTACAAGGGGGGTCAGAGTTACTATGAGGTTCACGCAGCAAATATAAGGGCTGACCTCCCATGGCTTCATCCTGGGGCTTTAGTATCATCCCAGTGCCTCATGTTGTGCTTGCAGGGCAATTACAGAGACAGCTGCTGCTAACGCCCTCTGACCTGTCAATAACACACGTGAGCAAGGAAGTGGAGGGGGTGGGGTGATTTGCCACCTATGTCGTGTCGGTAAACTAGGAAATGGTACGGTCTCCTCCCATTAACAAATTTCCATCCATCCATCCATCCATTATCTATACCGCTTAATCCATCTGGGTCGCGGGGATTAACAAATTTGCCATGCATTAATCAGTGGCTCTTATTTCAAAACTTACATTGGCCATACTGCCTTCTCCAGCAATGAAGAGAAAGTTTGAAGTGTCAACTTCAAATGTTTACAATGCATTAAACAGACATAAGCAAAATAGTTAAAGTATAAATTAGCGCGTAAAACAAATTTTCTAGGAATTTTGGCTCACAGGTCCTCAGAAAGAGAACAAGGGAGCCCTCTCATTCTTTGACATTATCTGAACCTGATAAGCAGCACCAACTGCTCCTTATAATCACTCCTTATAGTATCAGTATGTTTACTCATGCATATTCATTAGAGGCTGTTTGAACATTACTGTCAGCAGGGAGTGATGTACAAATATTGCAAATATCAGTACAAAAACATATTGTGACATTAGAGAACCAACATATTTTACTGAAGAGATGTACTAAAATGACAAACAATTAATACACAATTACTGAAGCATTATAAAACTACTAGTTAAAATTCAGATGGAAAAAACACAAGGTGGTACATTTGAATGTAGTAAATGTTATTTAAATGAGAATATTCATTTATTAATAAACAAATTCAGTATTCATAAAAAGCTAAATTCATTTCACAGTACTATATACACATTAGGTAGGATGCATTATTCAGAGAATACAACCTACTTACCCAGAGTTTTGTACAAGATCTTAGAAAGGAACAAGTGGCCCATCTTCCAAAAAAAGAAAGCCAAATTAACTAATCCACATAGCAAAAAATATGTAATTCTTTACTTACATTCATTTTATATTACATCCATCAGTTATCCCAGAACCACATACCCAGTGCACAGTTGCAGTCTACAACTGTCCCCAGAAAACATGGGATACACCCTGAATGGGATGCCAGTTCACAATAAATAAAGGAAAAACAGCTAAACAAATGCACTAAACCACATGGCCAAAAAGAAAAAAAAAATCCAGCAGCAAGTCATCCTTGAAGTAATTACAATTTCCCTTTTATGGTTTAGGGCTTACTCAACTTAAAGGCTTGTTTCATTCTGGAATTCAGACACAATAAATTGCAGTGGCAAGGCCCAAATAAACTAAAATCCAAAGACATTCAAGACAGTGAAATGTTGAAATGTTGTGCAGTGGAGTGTGTTTATTGGTTCCACTACCACAGAACCACCTGGCAGAAGACACACTGTCTTTGGATCATTACTTACATTGTACTGGTTATTTATTTTTTTAACATAGAGATAAACAGATAATGAGAACAGGGCAAATGGCTTGTATTTGCGTACACACAAATTTGACTGCAGATTTAAGTCTCAACCTGGAGATAAGATTCATGAAATGACAGCTTCCTATCTCTATCTCTGTCTTAGAGCTTAGATCGGGCCCAAAAAATTAAACCCGACCCTACCCGAGCCCGTGCACCTTGTGTCCGAGCCCGACCCGGTCCGACACATTAACTGTAATTATGAGCCCGAGCCCGATTTAAACCCGACTATTTTTTAATACGTGAGCCGTTGTAACAGACGTTCTCAACTACAATTCTAAGTTGTTTGAACTACAGAAATTAGTTTAGATTTATCTTAATGAAAAATGCAACAAGGACGAAGCATGTAAACTGCATTGTTTGTTTATTCAGAATGGATTTTTGAGACACGTTTAGAAGAAAAGCACGTTTTCACTTATCCAGTTCGCTTGCTGCTGGAACCAGTTTGTGTGCTCGGCATCGAACTTTAAGTAAAGGGTTAAGAAAAAGGTTAAATCCTTCCGTAAGCAGCCAACGAGGTATGTGTTAATTAAGTTTTAGTTAAGTTTGTTGTATTTAGCCATGTAAATGTAAATGCTAACTGAGGTTCGTGTTAACTGTATATGAATTCTCTAAGCTGTCTTTATTGTTATTTATGTTTATATTTCATTTGAATTTCAATGTTTGTTAGCTAATATTGTAAGTAAATGTGCTTGATTTTGTGTTTCCGTATCTGTATTTAGTTCTCACGTCTGCCATGATGGTGATAATAACGAAGCCACTGTCTTTCGAATAAACCGTCGGCTCAGTTAAATGCAAAGGACTCTTGTGCTCGTGTCTTACGGGAGGGAGCTACATTTATAATTATGGCATAGCTCTCCACCCAATTAGGCTAATTAAGTAATGATTTAAAAAAAAAAAAACCACACACAAATGCTTGATCATGGCCCCGCCCAGCCCGGCCCGGCCCGGCCCGAAGATAGTGGCAGGAAATATCGGCCCGACCCGGCCCACGGGTCGGGTCGGGTCGGGTCTGGGCTCGGGCTCGGGCAGAGAATCTAAACTCTACTCTGTCTTATCGTGTGCAATCAGTAACAGTTCCCAGGGCAACCAAAGGTTGTTTCAGGCCTGTGGGCCTCACAACCTTACACACTTTCATCAACTTTTGCTTCTATTGGTTCATTAAAACACATCAGGCCATTTGTCAAGCTGTGGAACACAAATATCAATGGTGTGAAAGAAAAGGAGTTTTCAGGCCCCACTGACATTGACAAGCTTCCAGCAGGTGCCTTAAAGCCCCACCACATGTCCAAGCCCTTGATTCCCCAACTGGAACATGAGAATGCAACCTAATGAACAAACAATGCAATTTACTAGCTGAGAAAAGATTAATTCTACAGTTAAAGCATTATATATTTCATTATATATGGGATTAATACAACTTAAAACTTTTAAAGTGCAGTAATGGTTATTAAACACAAATAAAATAGCATAAGCAATATTCCCACTACTTTATAAAATTGTAAATTAAGCAGAATATGCTTTTTCCCCCTCTCACAGACGATGCTAATTCTTGACATGTGCTACCGAAAACCAAGCACAGCCCCTTCTTATCTGGCAGTATAAAACATTTGAAAGACTCAAAATAAATTCAGCAATAAAAAGCAAAAATATTTTTTATAATTCTTGGTCAGATATGTACAGTTTTGCTAGAATGCAAGACACCCTCTTTCTTGTGTTTTTAACAATGCTGGAATTATTCTGTGTTGCTGGAGTTCAAATAATATGCTTGGAATCTCTTGACTGCATTAGACTGACACATGACAGATGGTAGGGAAGCACTGTAGATAGAGATTGGCTGACAAGATTGAGCATCTCCAGGGAGCTAAATTTAAACGGGGACATCCATGCTAAAAATAATTCAAAAGGGAAACAATGCTGTAACAGTCCAGGGGCCACAATTTGCAAAGACCCCTAATGAGACAAAATAAAAGTTGTATGCAGGTATCGTAAATAAGGGTGAGTTGAGAACAGCAGGAATTTTTTTTAGCTTCCTGACCTCATCCCTCAGGATACAACTTCCATGCGTCTTCCCTGACAGCTTATCTATAGTACGGGACAGTGATGAGGCTGGAAGTACAGGGCGTGAGTCAGGGGACACCTTAGATGTGATGCCATTCACTGTGATTAGCTTTAATCATTCATTTAAAAATAAATACATTAATCATGTTTCTCTTTCTTATTACTCATCAAGCTTCCAATTATTTTATAAGTAACTCAAACCATTTATGTCAGTGAGTAAGACATCCATGACAAGCTAATTTGCTGTTTCATGCATTTAAAAGTCATACGAACTTAGATTGAAGATTAGGACTATACACACAAAAAAGCTAACTACCCTGCACGGCATATAAAGCAGGGAATACACACTCAGATGCCTGTAAAGGTAGCATAGTGACTGCGATATGACACTGACCTTCAGTGAGGCAGGGAGCTTGTAGAGATGACAAATGACTCATGTCTTTACTACTACTGATGCAATTGTACTGACAAGCTACACACACAAAAAACTGTGTCACTGGCTCTGGTAGCACCTGGCTTTCCAGATGGAAAAAAGGCAGGGGTGCTGTCAATATTTCCAGTTTTAAATGTTGTACTGGACCATCATATCATTGACTGACTACATAATATACAGGTCATACTATTATTAGCAGTGTTGTTTTAAAAAATATTAATAACGTGACAATTTAGAATTAATTAAAGAAGTAAAAAAAATGTTTTACTTTTCCATTTGACAGTTGATTTTTCTAACCAGCATAATTATTGCACTTACTATGTGCATAGCTCTAACTCAATAATACAGGAAACTGGCAATTCTTTAAAATATATCTCTTTTCGGACATTTTAATCCCACTTAACATGGTCCAGAAAAGCATCTGATCTCAGACTATAACTAGCTACATGATGAAATTTTATATTTTCACGGTACTCAGATCAGTGTAGATATACAAAACAGACCATAAGACACATAACAATAAAAAAGTCTAACTGACCCTGCAGGGAGCAGTAAAGGGAGCCATGGGACTCTTAGAGGAACAAATTTGTATTATCAGTAATGTTTGAAAGGAACTTTTCTACACCACTGAGCAGAAAATATGCCTGAAGAAAAAAAACTTGATTTTTAGACAGACATGTCAATTGCACCAAGCAGTCTGGGAGGCAAAAAACTAAAGTGACTCTGACAATTATAAGAGAGGTGAACTAAGAAGGATAATATGATCTTTTCTTATAAGTATCCAAGAGATAGTCCTGGCAGCCAGCTCCCAATAGCCAGGCCACATTATAAATTGTCCATCTGACACTTGACATTGATTCATGTGCATGACATTAGACCAACTACCCTACCTTTATGATGAATTTGCATTTTGTGTTTTAGAGTCTAACATGTAGCAAGTTGAATGTACCTTTGATTTCCTTCCCCCAATTAAAAACTTTTGGTTGTTTTATGTATGGTTTTGTACTTTCACCATATATGTGAATTTAATGGAGATTAAAACACCACTGTCACAGAGGGTCAGCTTTGTTTCCCTAAAGCGAAAAAAATGTATTCACACTACATGTATTATATTAAAGCATGTGTTTATTGACCATTGATAGTTCCCACAGAATTTTGTCAGAATCTTTTAAGATGTCAGAAAATTGAATTAAAAAAAAAAAAATTTAATAATAGTGTTAATACAATTATATAGCAAGCCGTAGTATTGCAGTAGTATCTATAAGTTATAGGGGTGGGAATCAGCAATGACCACCCAAATCGATATTAATTTGATATATGTTTGCCAATTCGATATGTGTTACATTTGTTAAACAGATTTTGCTGAAGATCTTTTCAGATTTACATTTAAAGAAAACACAAGGGATGTAACAGTACACATATTCGTCGTGTGCCTTACGGTTACAGCATTTTCAGTTTGGAATGGGCAATGAAACAAATTAAGACATTTCTTTACCTAAATTCACAAGTACATGTTCAACATGGAAAACATTATGCTAATTGTGGTTTTGAGTTGATTACAGCTAGTGCTAGAAAGCTCAAAGACCCTCCCATTTCACTTAAATCAGTAATTGCCACTTTTATACAAAACTTAAGATATTTTTCTGTAAACACATCCAACATGCTGACTAATTTTACACAATATCATGCAAGTGTGTGTGTTTGCCTGGGGATTCATAGCAGGCTGAAAAATTTACTAATGCACGATTTTAGCCCCCATTTTTTGCCTGCAAAAAGTTTTTGGTAATCACCAACAAAAAAGGTCAATTTATTTAAAAACTGTTCAAGGATATAATAATCATGTGTGTTGTCATTTGACTGCAGTGTTTTAACAGTTTGTACCACGTTGACACTATAATTGTGATTTCCCCGTGTTATTCACAAGTGTGATTTCCTGACAAAATGTAGTTTGGAGACCAGACAGACTCACCAACAACTCCTCCTGATGAAAGAACTCACAATGTGTGACCCCCTGTCTCCATGTGTCAATTGTTTTTGTGTTAGGTGTGCAATGGACTGATTGCTTGCGTGTTTTCACCTGTTGGGGTTTAGAAGGGAGTTTTTAAACTGGGGAGATGAGGGACTGAGGGGAGAAATGATAAGATGTTGGACAGTCACTCCAAGGCAAT
Source organism: Paramormyrops kingsleyae (assembly GCF_048594095.1). Classification (NCBI taxonomy): domain Eukaryota; kingdom Metazoa; phylum Chordata; class Actinopteri; order Osteoglossiformes; family Mormyridae; genus Paramormyrops; species Paramormyrops kingsleyae. Next base: position 13,565,914 of record NC_132812.1, read on the forward strand.
AACGATACTATGTAAACCACAACAACTTCAAGATTCCTGATTACAAGACCAGAAGTTGTGTAGTGTGAAACGTATAGCGATCAGACAACTGGGAAAGTTGTGTAGTGTGAACTTAGCATTAGATATCTAGCAGGGTAAATATCTGGACCTGTCGGCAACTCCAAATCCTGTAGTGTGAAAAGTGTTACGACTGGCAGTGAATGTTGCAACGAGCTACAGTCAATGAAAGCGCAAGACATGGAGAGAGGTGAAACCTGAGGGTGAAGTTTAAATTGGGATAGACTAACTTACTGGGGGGCCTAGGCTGACATGGGTAGGGTCCCCCTAAGTGGGCCATTTAAGCTGGTTTTAGAGGATGAAAAAGAAACTAGAGGGAATTAATCAACAACATACTGATCAAAGAACAGAGTGCCAGTGGTAAGACTTACCGATCTCAGTGGGCATGAGAGTACAGTTGGTAATATTTGCCGATTGGGGGTAGAGGGGAATCACAGAGGCAGATTGATAGATCAAGTTTATCTGTTCCCTCTTTTGCTAAAGTTAATCTTCAATTTTTGCATATGCTCAGTAAATGGTGTTCTCTTTGGAGGTAAGTCTTGTATTTTTGCACTATTTTCTTCTTCTACTACTTTATGTCAGTTTGCTTGGCAGTGAAACAACCAGCAGCCTACCACTAGACTCCAATGTGAAAAGAAAGCTGGGTAGCTTTTAAGTCTCAAAGTGGGAATAGTCCATTACAGACAGGATGGGAACTTTGTCTATCTTAACTGCCACTAAAAATGCAAATAACATTTTGTTATAATTTAAACAATCATTTACATTATCCACATACCCTGAATAGGGTCATCAGTTACAGAAGATGGATGGATGGATGAATGGATGGATGGATGGAAACTTATGGAAATTCTGTCTTCTCCCCACCCCCTCCCCGACCATAATAGGTTATACAACACAAATATAACACATGTGATGCAGGACTGGTAGAATTTCCATTTAGTTCTCCATCCTTAGACACCTACCATTAGTCATTTCATTTTGAGTGAAACTCCACAAGAAAAACTAACATTATATTGGCAACAGTTTAGAAATATACAATGATTTATTACTTTCTTGGAAGATATTAATTCAATGAGGAACAAAATTTTTTAGATGGGACTCATATATGTGTTGATTGGGACACAATAATAATACATTGGGTAACACTGTAGTACATGTTTAACAAATTACAGTACTTAAATAACTGACAGCAGTTAATTTAGTTAATTTAAACGAGGAGGCCAAAGCCACAAAAACTCAAGGTGCTATAGAGCTGAGAGAAGACAAGCTCTAATGAAGTAATTAAACTTTTTTAAATAAGGAAGACCTACAAAAGCAGAGCCAATAAGCCCTGTCACTGGCTTACTTTAGAGATTACAATTCCTCTGCATCGAACAGTCATCTGACACAACCTTAACACTGATTTGAGAAGAAATCAATTTACACTAATTTGGATGCATCAGACATATTAACTTACCCTTGAAAGGGGATTCTTGTGTTCATGGATGCTTCTTCTCATCCTCGTTGTTCCTGAACTCCCAAAGATACATAAACAGTATGAATCTTTTACACTTTAAAGGCAAGTGAAGCTTTTATTTTGTTCCACATAATGAGAACAATATCTTATAATATTCTTCATATTTCCCTTCCTTGACTGAACAGGCAAGAAAACTAGAAGAAACAAGCCAACAAAGGTATTATTCTGCAACTTCAGCAAAATCGAAATTATTAAAGGCAGGGTTTTCCACAATAAAGGACTAATATTTCAATATAGCACTCTTTTTATTAATACAAAATAAAGCCAATAAAGCGTGAACAAAAGAAATTTAAAATCCATTGTGATAACTATGAAAATATGAGTGGATATACCCATATACTGTGATAAATAATTTTATTACTTCAGTGCTTCATAACCTATGCTTATCTGCCTAGTTTTATTTGTGTTTAAATTAAACAGCTATAAATCTTCAAAATATAATTAATAGATGAATAGGACAAAATCACTGCAACCTCAAAGCCAAATCCCCTTTGGACTGATACATGCCTCAAAACAGATGCTACTAAAAAATTCAAACACCTAAAAGCATTCCTAAAAGTGATAGCTTACTTTTTGTATGCTCTTCTAAAACTGCAGTCTCTCTGACTTTGTGAGCCGCTCTAAGAAATCCCTAAAGGGAAACACTGTTATTTCACGTTTTTTGCCAAGATGACAGACACATAGCAATATATGTGCTTTGTGTTTATTCCTTTATATTTACTGTAACATTCTGAGATCACAGAAACAGTAGTACTGTTATTAAACCAATGACGGTAACTGCCTCTGTGAGGCAACTAACTTCACAAGTATTTTGTTCTTTCCTTTTTTTGCATGGGATGTCAAGGAAAAAAATTCATTTTCACAGTAATGGTCATTTAGAAAAGGCCTATAAAATTTCCATGATCACTTTCAAAAACATACCAACTACCCTATAAACATATCTTATTTTGTATTTTTAGGGCGAGATTCAAACATCCTTGCATTGTCACAGCTGCATGCAATTGCCCAGCTGGCACCACAGTCATTTTGATGGCTCAAACATATCCTTACCACTCTAAAGCCTGCATCTCCCCTACAATACAGAACACCACTCCCTGGGTTTTCACATCCCTTGTTTAATCAGGTTTCACTCAACTTCTCATTTGAATGTAGGCTACAAATGCTGCTTTCCCAGGCACAGCCCAGCATCTCCTTAATAGCTGGGTTAAGCAAAGGTTTAAGAATTCGAATGCCAGGCCTCTTTTGTATCACTTTCCAGGGTGCTGCCTGCCAGCTGATGAATGGTTTCTTTTACTACCAAGTAAAGCCAAGTAATACATTTTTTTAGGAAAGGCAACTATATACTCCTCCAGCTGCCTCCAACATCCTTGTTTACAAAAATTATGTTGTCACTTTATGTCAAAGCTGACATAAAACTTCTCCACAGGTCTCTACTTGTTCTCCTGTTACCAGCCATAGGTTTATATTTTGGCTTCAATATTAACAGGACTAGTAATAAAAAGGCAGAAGGCCATACAGCCTATAAACGCTATTAATTCTTTCTAGTTCAGTCTTTTAATTTATCATAACGATATTAGTCATGGCACTGATTAGTTCAGGGGGTCAACGGCCAGCACATAACCTACCACAATGGAGACGTCAGAAAACGACATTACGCCTAATGAACCACAAATAATCAAAACGAATGTATTTCATATAATAATTATAGTGTATTTTTGAAGACTCTGCCCAGACGGAAAAACATGCCATTGGACCGCCCCAAAAAGAAACGTATTTCATACATGTGTTGGAAGTTAACGAAAACATTACCTAACCGAAAATAATTTAAAATTATAATTAAGGCACAGAAAGCAGTCAGCGCCACAATTTGATACTCGCTGTCGTCTATAGTTGTGGCGCGCGTCGCCACTTTCCCGCCGACTTAGTTTTAACACTTACCAGTATTTACGTATACACCAAATACTGCCAATTTTCGAAGTTAATTTGTAACTTTAAAATGTAAATATTACGTTAGACTTTTAATTTCCGTTATTACACGGCTCTCTGGAATGCTTGATTCTGATTGGTCAGTTGAGACATTTGCAGGTTCGCTATTTTCAAATAATAACCGCTCCGAAGTAATAACGCATAGTCACGTGGTACCATATCGTTTCGCGGAAAGATAAAAATATTATTTTAAAACAAATATGCCAATAAAATGTTTCAAATTCATATTCATGTCCATGTCATTTTCCTTATGTGGCAAGTAGCCGTGTAATAAGCGGGATAATGTACAGGCAGCCGGTAGAGCATACAAAAACTACCGGCTGCCTGTACATTATCCCTTACTTATTACACGGCTCTCTGGAATGCTTGATTCTGATTGGTCAGTTGAGACATTTGCAGGTTCGTTCTTTTCAAATAATAACCGCTCCAAAGTAATAACGCATAACAGGTGTTATGCCGAAAAAGGCATCCCTGCCGTAGAATGCATGCCTGTCTCTAAATGACCGATTGGTCGCTGATCTGAAACGAGTTGAGCTACTTTGTCGAGTAAGGCTACCGTAGTGCTAATCAATAGCCCCAAAAAATCCGTAAAACTCTAACCCTAACCCCCAAAAAACCTCTAAAACCCTAACCCCCAAAACACCCCTAAAACCCTAACCCTAACCCCTAAAAAAACCCCTAAAACCCTAACCCTTAAAAAACCCCTGACCCCCAAAAAACCATTAAAAGCTCAACTCGTCGGAACACCGGCATGCATTGTAAGGCAGGGATGCCTTTTTCGGCAGGGATGCGTTTTTCGGCATAACACCTGTTCTACTTGTATGTTTAAAATCCCTCCGCGCCAACAAAGATTACCGTTTAAAAATGTTAATTTAAAACAAATATGCAAATAAAATGTTTCAAATTCATATTCATGTCCAGTTTTTTTCCTTATGTGGCAAGTAGCCGTGTAATAAGCGCTTCGCGTCGGGTCCTGATCACACTGTCGGGGCTTATTTCTGCTATAACTACCGCCTGTCTGTACATTATGCCTTACCTAAATCAAAGGAACACAAGAGAAATAACTGACAAAATCCAATATGAAATTAAACTAATTGTCATGCAGGGTCGGCGTCGCGGGGGTGCACTCGGGGGCCATAGGGTTGCCACCCGTCCTTTAAAATACAGAATCGTCCCGTATTTGAGAATGAAATTGCGCGTCCCGTTTTGAATCAATACAGGACGGGTTTTGTCCAGTATTTTTTTTATCATTTTTTAAAAGCAGCGTCTCATGCAAATCATCCCACACGCATTTTATGAAGATGCCTCCTTTCCTACTTTTGATTGGGTAATACTTGATGTAATCGTTAGTTTGATTGGTCTTTTTAACTGTCCAGTGAGGAGGGCGGGTCTTTTAAGTAGAGTCTGCAAAGTGTTGGCAGAGAGTAATATTTAAAAAATGGCAGATGCTTCTCCAGGTAACCCCCCGCGTCTTAAAGTTTCAGAGCTTAAACGCAAGCGGCTGCAAAAATACCGCAGAGAGTGGGAGGAAACAAATACTTGGCTGCAGAGTGTTAGCGGAAATTGTTATCAAGCCAACTGCACAATTTGTCGGAGAGCGTTCTCTGTGGCTCATGGTGGTCTGTCAGACGTGCGACAACATGCCTCCGGAGAGCAGCATTCCCGCAATGACAGAGCTCACAAAAATCAAAGCACAGTCAGACAGTTCTTCGTACTAGAGCCCTGCGCGGGACTATTTTTTTAATCCCGCTCCCGCCCACTCCCGCTGAATTTCTGACCATTACCGCCCACTCCCGCTGAATTTCTGACGATTCCCGCCCAATCCCGCCCGCTGTCTCTGTCACTCCCGCCCGCTCCCGCCCACGACAATCTAAAACCCGCCCAATCCCGTGAGATTTGCTTCCCGCGGGATCCCGCTCCCAAAGCAGGGCTCTACCTGGGAGTACAGCAATAGGGCAGGTGTGTCGCCTCAATCCTGAAGTGCCAGATTTGTGCCCGTTGTACACTATCCCTTTGCCGCACTTCACACAACACACAAAGTTCAGCTCTTTACCCTCTTTGTTTGTTACAATTTTAAAGTTTTTCCATATCTCCGATTTCCCCAATTTTAGTTTTGTTTTATATTCTCAATTTGCAATTTTATTAACAACATCAGCTGCATCCTCCATCCTGCTAAGCTAACAATTTTGGGACCCGCTGTCTATTTTTATCCCGCCCGCTATCTCTGTCACTCCCGCCCACGACAATCTAAAACCCGCCCAATCCCGTGAGATTTGCGTTGGGTCCCGCGGGACCCGCAGGATCCCGCTCCCAATGCAGGGCTCTACTTCGTACCCCAAGTCTCTCCCGAAGCAGACATGGTAATGACAGTATAATTATTATCAACAATAGTAATTAATTAATTAATTAATTGCTAAATAATGTTAAAAATGTGACCCAGTCTGTGAAAACCTATAGCTGGAGTCATTTTTTTTTGTAATTTACTGTTTTCTACATGAAATAAAGAACAGTCTGTGAAAAATAATAAAAATATATGTATTTAATATTAACTGAGTAAAACCATGTCAACAACTGAAATCACAGTGAAATGAATGGCTAAAATCAAACTTTATCTCAGAATTAGATTTGGCCTGGTTTTCACACACTGGGTCACAAATTGTAATTTGTAAAAATTCTGTAAATACAATGTAAATGGATCACATTCCAATGTAATATTATGATTTGTTTGTTAAAGTTAAGTCAGACACATAAGCATTAATTTATTACATGAAACATTACATTTAATACATTAATAAACAACATAATGCCCATGTAAAGAAAATAAACTAGTAAATTGCAACTTTCCATATTTTAAAATTAGAAATAGGCTATATAAAAACTTTACTAGCTAATGTTTGTAGCTAGTTTATGTATGTGCTGTTTCCATGTTTGGATAGGTGTTACTGCAAATAATGACAAATATTTTAGCCAAAATCTGTTATCTATACCACCCTTTAAAATTAGGTTCATTCTATATTTAATATTTCTATATTTCTATATATTTTTCCAATTGTATTTCTGAATATAAAATATTTAACTTAGAGTAGGGTTGTGACGATGAGGAAATTTCCCCACCGGTTAATGGACATGTGACAACACCGGTAATACCGGTATCACCGTGGGGGTGGGGGTTTCCTCTTTTTTTCCTGCTTTTAAATAGCTTATAAATGCGTGCGTATTATACTTTCACTTTTAATTTTGCGGGAATTGGCAATTCGGCGTCAATTGTTTGAATGGACGACAACGAAACTACAAAAAAAAATCACTGATATTAAACAGAACTTTTATTAACATAACACAACAAAAAACACAACAATGCTACAGGCTGAAAAAACTGTGGAAGTTGGAACCAAACAAATAACAACCATAGAACGTTTATTACGTAGCCTATGTTAGAACGTTTTTAAAACGAATAAGAAAATAAAATAGAAAGATAAATAAAGTTTAAATAAGATTAAAGGAATGAACAAGAAACGAATATAAAAGAAAAACTTCCAAAATGACATTAGGCTACAAAAATGACAAGTCAGCAGTCTTTAAAAAAAAATAAAAAATGTGGGGACGGTATCACGGTGGAAAAGTGATGTCACCGGTGTTGCGTCTTAAAACCGGTAACACCGTCAACACCGTCTATCATGGCAAGCCTAACTTAGAGTTAATAAGTTGTGAATCTGTAAATTTAAAGTTATTAAAATGTGGTTCACACATCACAAGGTCATCCAAAGCCTGTTTTTGTGGTTACTGTCACACTTTGTTTGACCTATTTTGGCCTATGTTAATTATTGTCAGCTATGCCTATGTGTTCAGCTACGATTATCATTAGAGACGTCTGTTGAGTTGTAAAAGAGAAAGACTGACTGCATTTCAATAAAAGACAGTTTATTTTAATGTCCAAATGTTCATACTTTCCTGAAAACATATTTTAAGTTGCGATTTACCACCACTGGCATGCCATTGGGCCTGTGGTCTTGGCCCCCAAGGGATGTGCCCCCCGCTGCAGTATGCGTCCCTTATTTTTTTGTATTAAAAGTGGTAACCCTAGGCCATGCCCAATTGAGCCATCGCACACCCCCTCCAGCGTCACCCACTAAGTGCATCGTCTTTTATTTTATTTCAATTTTTTATAAAGTCATTAATCCTAAAACAAGTCAATCGACGGATCTCTCCCAGGGACGTGGCTACAGATCATCCGCTCATCCAGTGTGGGGTTGCCAACTCTCACGCATTTGGCGCGATAGTCACGCTTTCAGAATCTCGTTCTCATGCAAGTAATCTTACGGCAATTCTATATTATTCCATTATAAACCTAAAATTGGCTACCTCAAAAGCGTTGGGGTAGTTTGCAAACCCTACAGACTGTTTACAAGGTAATCAAACTCTTACATGTAAATGCAGACTTGTCTCGAATTGAAAATCTCACGCAGGTGACAAAAGTTGGCAACGGTATACAGGTATGTGTGTTGTGCATTAAAATTAGGGTTCTACTAAAGATTAAGCATCGCACAGAATCCACAACTAAAAACAAGACCATTTGAAAAATCCGGATTGTTTCGAGTCTTCGAACCTTCCAACCCCAAATTGAGTCCTCTGCTATGGTTGATTTAATCTTGAATTGATCTTGTTTCTTTTTACTTATTTGTGGTGTTCATTGTAGGGAAAAGGTGAACTATTTTGTCATTGTATTACGTCATACATGTAAAAGTAGGCATACAGGGCAATAGAAAGAGGGGGATCCATCGTCTGGAGAAAATGTTACTATAGTAGCCAATTCGACTTTTTACTTTAAGTCTGGATAATTATTTCGGATAAATTGTGGGTCGGGGGCACATTACAAATTTTAACCTGTTTTGATTTAGTGTAGATATCAATATAACTTCAGTATATTTAAGGTAACTATAATAATCTAAAGCAAATATCAGAAATGCTGAGCAATAATTTTTGCTTCATTAAGTTTTTAATTGCGTCATTCCATGTCAAATCACACTTTCGGACCTCATCGCCTCGGATTTTAACGAACCTTGGCATGTTGATTAGGTCACATGAGTAACTCATGAATCTGAAATTGGGTGTGTCTTGGATGAATATTTAGGGAGAATTATATAAACGAACAAAGTTTTAACTTTTTTTTTGGGGGGGGGTGCTATGACTTTGACTGGCTATATTTAACTTAATGTAAGCTGCACAGAAGTGGTCCTTATACTGTTTTAAAGCTATCGTCCAGCTTTATGGATTGAACAAATAATATTCCATCCCCATATGAATAATTACTATGTAATAACTGATTAAAATATTAGAAATTCAATAACAAAAAAAACTATATTACTAAAGCTAGCTCATAATATCATGAACATCTCCAGAAAATTTGGTCTTTGGTTTTTAAGTTGTTGCTGAGATATCTTAACATCACATGGTTTCATATCACTAAAGGGCCTTTTTAATGGCAGCCAAACTGACATGAAATAGTATAACAAGCACAGGTTTAAGTAATAACTTTAATAAAGGTTACAAATATGCTACAATGAAATTTAAGGAAAGCTTCATTAATGTCATTGCAGACACCTGTACTTGCCATACTATTGAAAAGGCCCACATGGCTAGTAAATATAGCTAATAAATGCCCTGCATTCATCAGAGGTGAGTGAGGTGTGCAAATCGGTCCAGTGTAAGTGCACACTGAGGGATTCACTCTACTTTGCAAGCATCAGAGGTTATGTCGTGGCTGTGTATGATGATAATTGGTGGCTACGATGTGTTGAAGAAACTATGCCCAGCACTGGAGAGTTGAGACTGAGGTTTTTACATCCTCATGGACCATCTCCATCCTATTCATTCCCATGCTACCCTGATAGACTTGTTATGGATCATCAGGATGTGCTTTTAGTAGTTGACCCTGTGACAGCAACAGGGCAGACATACACAATTTCAAGCAAAGACACAATAGCTGCATCAAAGGCTCTGATGGACTATAAATTGAGAGTATAGCAATTGTTTCTGTTCTTACATTCCCACCTTCCCTTTAAACAGTACTGCTAGTATGTAACTTATGCATTATTACACCAATGTTGAAATTCTGTCCTTGCCCAAGTAGCATATCTAGTTTGTTTATTTTTGTTAGTTTTTCGGGTTTTTGACAAATGGAGGCCCTTTTTAGTAGGCTAGTCACTAGTGTATAGTCAACAGTGTAAAAATGAAGAGGAAAATAAACTATTCTGATTGTACCATTAATTTTCTTTTTTCCAGTTACTTTGGTAATATTGTCTTTTTATTCATTTTTAACAGTAATTTAAAATGTTTAAATTTAAATTATATTTCCACAGCTAGTTCTGGCAATAGTTGTTGTTGTTGTTATGAAAAATAATAACCCTGTACAATCATTGATCACTAACTGCTATTCTGCTACTGCTAACAGCATTGTAAGGAACTGTGGTTTTGATGCACATTTCACATAAGTAATGATGTCTCAGCAACAACTCAAAAACCAAAGACCAAATTTTCTGGAGATGTTCATGACATTTTGAGCTAGCTTTAATAAAAAATTATCAATTTTTAAATATAGGGTTTTTTTGTTGATTTTTTACTATTTTAATCAGTTATTACATAGTAATTATTCATATCGGGATGGCATATTATTTATTCAATCTATAGAGCTGGACAATAGCTTTAAAACAATATAAGGACAATTTCTGTGCAGCTTATATTAAGGTAAATATAGCCAGTCAAAGTCATAACCCCCCCCAAAAAAAGTTAAAAATTTGTTCGATTAAATCTCCCTCAATATAAATCTAAGACACGCCCAATTTCAGTACCAAGAGTTACTCATGTGACCAAATCAGAATGCCAAATTTCGTTAAAATCCATGAGGATGAGGTCCAAAAGTGTGATTTGATATTATTATAAACATAAGAATGTTTGTGCATATTGAATGCACACTTTATTTAGAAGCAATGTTGATGGAGCAGGGAATGAGCAGTATATTTCATATTATTTTTACAAGCATTTTAAAAGTACACAAATATAAAAAATGTTCAAGCCTTAAAACCAAGCCAAGACCATGACAAAATGTTTTAGTGATCAAGAAAAAACTGAGACCATTTCTGTAGTCATGGCAGAGGTGTCACACTTTCTGATAGCTGCCGTCAGATGTCATGACCCCATAAAAATCTAGGAAAACACTGTGACGCAGCAGTTAAAAATACTTCAGGTGACTTATAAATAGAAATTATTATCCTGAAAAGAATATATTACTGGGATGTACAGGTCCCAGGACTTTAATGACTTTTTCTGACATCTGACGTGAGATTTTGTGACCCCAGTGTGACTTCCGAAAAAGCAACAATATGTCTTTTCACACTTATGTTAAATTCAAATTATATCGAACATTCCTAATTGTGTCAGTAAATGTAGTTCACCTCAGTACACGGTATCGTATATCGCAAAACTGGCTAAACAACAGTTTATCAGAAAGTCATTTTAAAACATTTATTTGAAATCTACATTTACATGCATGAATATATTCTTTGTCTATCTTGCACGCACCCGCTTAGAAAAAAAATACATCACAAATTAAATAAAAGCCAACAAACGTGGTGAGCAGTCGCAACATCGGATACATGTCTTGCAGCTCTAAAATACCCACTCTTATAGACACCTGTATAATTTGAGAATTTTCATTTTAAAATAATATGCAGAAGAGTTATTTCCAATTACAGCTCCCGAGATGACACTAAGAAATTCAAACAAGAGGACGGAACAGAAAGCGAAAACGCTGCTGCCATGAAAAAGTTAAAATGATTACGGTACGTAAAGTGCGGAGAGGACTCGTGCTCGTGCACGTGAAACGGCGATATTGTAGTAAAACATTACGGCAGTCGCAGAATACGGTATAACAATGGCACCATACTTAACGACTGAGGAAAAAAACGCACTTTCTCATAATACAGTTTACAGTAGTTAGATAGCTACCAAGATATGGACATATACTAATTCAGGATTATTTGAAGAAAGAAGCTGAACTCAAACATCTGTTCTGTCTGCTGTTGCGCACATCAGTTTTGGGTCTATTTCGTATAATGTCGTATAGTGATTAAACGTAGTAATTTAATTATCTTTAATTGAAAACTGGCGGTCATTACCCGGGGTTAACATGTGTGGTATAATAAAATATTTCATGAACGATGCGTTCTTTCAAACAATTCTGGGAAGTTAACGTGCTCGGTTCGTTCATTACGGAACGAGATAATGCTGTTCACAACCGACAAGTACCTTCTTTCGCCCCCCACTGGTGTAATGAGGTACTGACGTGCGAAAGAGTCAGAGCATGAAACATTAAGAGTAACATATGTTACATGTGTATAAGGACTATAGATCATTTTAAATTAGACATCCATGCAATCGGTTTAAGTTACGTAATATGTAATAAATATATATGTAATTCATGAGGATTTTGCGCAGATTTAAGTTATTTAGGTGCGTCGTAGTTGTCTATGGTGTGTGGACTGCTCATTTGCGTGAGGCTATTCGGAAAGTTGAGTTTTCCGCCTTATACTGTTTAAATTTATTTTCTGGTGGAAAATATAAATGTTAAAACACGTTTAAAAACTCTGACTAATGTACATATACAAATACAAACTAGGTCTTCTTAATTTTAAAACTTACATGACAGAAAGCCTCAGCAAAGATTTAGAAAGCGCTCATGTAGCACAGAGATATAGGCTACTCAATGTTTCGTAGCGCTGCCCCCATGTGGTTGAGCGAAAAAGGGACAAATGAAGGGTCAATTCTTTGGAAATTGGGTAAAGCAGAATATATCTCAAACACAGGCTGTCTTGTGGATACCAGTCGAAATCTCTTAAGAAAAAAAAAGAACGATTAAAAACGGCAAAATCTTATTTCTCTAATATTGTCTAATGAAGTGTTAGGCAGTCAAAGAAAATGTTTAAAGCTATTTAACTTCTTGAAAGTGTATACATGCTCAGAAAAAAATGCAATTTAATTAGGGTATGTGCAAATTAAAAGGAAACACTACAAAAACTTTTTTTTTTTTCCTTTAAAAAGTTACTGCTATCTTGTGGGCTGGAAAGATTAATACCACTTTGGTTAAAAAAAACTCTCCCCAGGGGCACCTCAGCCATTCTATGTATTCATAACATTTCATCATCAGCTAAATTAATTAGATTAGCTAAATAACTCAGTGAGGTATCGATTGGCCAAGCATGGTAAGCTGGTGGTAGTGTCGAAAAATACTGGGATCTCTAAATTGACAATATTGGAATTGTCTGATGTCCCATTGAAAGTGTACCCCAGCCTTGTATTCTGCACTGCTTGGCACAAGCCACCTATGATCTTGACCAGGACATCTGCTTAAATGTACTTCCCCCATGCATTTTTTTCCTTAACCCCCATCTCCAGGGGCACCGCATGTTGGTCTGCCCTTTGATGTGACCCCCAAGCTATGGTGTTACAGGCTTGCCTGTGGTTTCCTCCTCTCTCTGTTCTTCTCCTGTCCTACAAGGGGGGCTATGACACCCAGAGGCCTTATGTGGGAAGTCCTGGGAGATTATAAAGGTCAGAAAGATAAGCCCGCAGCAGAAATGATTATGATGGTGTTTCTCTGCTGAGATTGTGTTTTTCCTGTTTGATTGTTCAGTGTACACATCTCTAAATATTGTTTTTGTTCACTGCTGGAAGGGGGTAAGCACCATTTTGTTTGTAAAACTTCTTAGCTGTTTTTGGTGTAGCCTGCGAGGTAGGGTAGTTGTATTTTTCTTTTCTTTCTTCCTGGTGGGTAAGTAGTGTGTGTTGGGTGAAGGCATTTTGACCTGTCTTGCCCCTGGAGACACAGCATGACCATTTTGTATTACACACCTGTGTATGTTACGTATACAGTAGGTTGGCGACTTAGGCACAGTAAATTGTACAGCCCTTCTGGAACTTGCTAGCAGCGTGTGGTGTTTCTACGTGCCCTAATCTGGAGGCATAATGTATGGAGAGCAAGACAAGGTAGGCAAAGACAAGAATTCCAATGTACCTGTACTTGTGCAAATGGCAAAAATATTACTCGAAATGTTATACAATATTAAATAAGAACATAATTTCAAAATGTTTGGTCAGATGTTTGCGTATTTATTTGTACTGGGCCAGTTTTTCATAAAATTTACAATTAACTTTGGAAACTTAAAATGTATGTGGCACTACATTTTTTAAAATCACATCAATTTACAAATAAAAACAACCTGAAATAAATATAGAATTCATTTTTTAATAGCATGCTTTAAGATGCAAAGGGAGTATACTTTAAAACGACAATTATGAATAGACTGAACATAATTCCCATAATTTTAATTTAAAAAGCTTTTACAGTTCTAATCCACATTTTCTAACAAAGCTTTCCTTTAATTTTGTACATGGATGTACACAAGAATAACAGCAATCTGCACATCTTTAAAAGCTGGTTAACGCTGCTTGTATTTGCATAATATACAATCCATATTTACTTAAAACAGTAAGTTTACGCCAGTATCAAAGGCTTTTAGGAAGCAGGGTCTGCGAACTGTGGCACACTACAAAAATTGCAGCAACCGTCAAAGATATATATATTTAAAAAAAAAAAAAAAAAACTTATAAAATACAATGCTTACTGTCTACAAACAGGAAATCTGCCTAAGGCCTAGAAATCTAAAGCACCGGGGAATACCAAATACAGAGGGCGCTTTCTATACATTCTACAGGTTTAGTAGCACCATGGAAACTTCTGTCACCTGTCAGCAAAGGACAAGTAACAGGCCAGGTAAAGCTTTGGGAGGAAGAGATCAGTGCAAACAGTCCTTACTGCTCTGTATGCAAGCGCGGAAGAGCCCACAATCCTTAATTCCACATGAGAAGGTTAATATGGCTTGGCAAGACAGACTAGAACAGAGATGGAAGGAATGCGGTGATACCCTTAGAATAACCGGGCTTCTCTCTTTCCAACTTGCAACAGTCAGGTCCCCTGCTAGAGGCCCCATTAGCTGCCAAGGGAGGCCGTCTCAAGAGCCTCATCAAGATGTTGCCCTGCCTCCTCCTGCTGCTGCAGCCTCCTTGACTCGACCAGCTTTATCTTGTCCCGGATGTGCTCTGCAGAGGCGGCCATGTCACTGGGGCTTCCAAAGTACTGCTCGCTCCTGTGGACACCCAACAAGTGGCACGAGAACAAAATGTACCTTCTGCTAGCGAGGGTGACGGAAGGGAGGCGGGTAAGTGACACCAAATCATTTTAGTATGAGCACATCTAAATGAAACACTCTGCAGGCAAGCTTTGATGTGACTACACCTCGGGAAGGACTAGCCTGCATGAATGTCTCTCAGCTCTTACCCATCAGGGAAAACCACAGGTATAGTCAGTCTGTCCAGAAGAGCTTTCCCCACTGCTTCCACCTCCTCATACGTCTCCAAATCCATACCAGTCTCAGGCTGTTCCGCGCAATCAGTCAAGATCTAAGTTTGCAATGGAAACAAAAGGAACCAGCCTAATTATTGAGGGCTGTAATGTATATGAGGGATATTTGCATTTAAATGCAAGGTCTGGTCACACAATACAAAGACTGCACCCCAGTACTTATTTTGATGCAGGTTAAAAGTGATAAGAGGACAGATCCCCTAACCCCCAACCTGTCCTCTAACCAGTGCTGGTCAAAGGCCATGTGGCACCCCAAGCATGCATCACTGCTGGCGCCCCCTGGCTGAGGCAGAGTGAAATTGGCATGCTAAGTGAGAAGTCACCTAATTGTTTCCCTCTGTTTACCAGATGCATTTAACAGCACTACTGTTGTTTACCAGATGCATGTTAAGAAGTCTACTAGGAGTGTACCTTCTCAGCTGCCACGTGGAAGGAGTTGGCCATCTCCAACCGCTGCACTCTTTCCTCAGATGTGACAGAAAACTGTTTCCAGATGCGATTGAGGCGTGGCAGAGTGTCACCTGATGAGCGTGTGGTGCAACGCAAAGACTGGCATAGGACCACAGTAGCTTGCAGGAGTTGCCTCCCATAGTCATAAGTACTCTGGGACAAAAAAAATAAAAGTTAAGACTACTTGTACATACACAGCACATTTGTATTCACGTCTTTGTGGGAACTAAACATTAATTTCTAAAGGGAAAAACCGTAATCTCAAAAATACCAGCAGTCATGTCCCCACAAAGTCAAAATAATTTTTCACATTGGACATTTGGTCCCCACAATGTAATATATACGCAACCATAGCGCGCACGCACGCACGCACCCTTAGAAACTGCAGTGATTGTAATAACCCGGCATAATATACAAAACATTAAAATTCCATACCTGTGCAACATCCACAAATTTTTTGTGTTTCTCCAATAATATTTTGGTTTCCTGTGCATCGTCTCCTAGTCTGATATGAGTTTTCAGGAGAGCATCTAGAAGCTCTCCCAGCCATTCAACTGCCTGGTTGTGGAAAAAAAAAGAAAAACATCCATCCATTGCAAAATCTTTTCAAACATACAGTGTGACACCAAGAAACTTTAAACTGCTAAATTCGCAGGTGAAGCTGTCAGACCTGTGCAGCATCTTCTTCACACTTAAAGAGCTGAACCATCTGGAGCATCTTCAGTCTCCTCACATCCACCATGTCCTCACATCTTCATACAAAGCATATTTCTTTAAAATCTTACAAAGTACAGCTATATTTTTTATACCACAGCGCTGCTGAATTTTCAAATATGATTAGCCAGATGGGTGTCAGTTAACTGCACATGTGGTACCAGCCAGGTGAATCACAATACTAAAACAAGGTGCTATCATAATCTATTATAGCTAACATTACTTAAAATGTGAGACACAGAATACAATTTAAAATGAAGAAAAACTAAAAAGGGAAATGTTTACATCATTGGCAGAAGATAATACCATATTAGCCCAAATACAAGACGGTACCTTTTTCCAAAACATTACATCTAAAAAAAACTGATCTTATATTCAAGGACTAGAATTTAAATGTCATTATGCACATACAACAGTAGATGCTGTAAATTATTTAGCTCCTGGCTAAAGATGGCCACATACTTCAAACATAATCGATGTCATACGCTCAGTGATCCCACCCGCTGTTGACTATTGCCTGACGCAGTGTGACGCCTCAGGGTTGGTCAGCAGGACTAATTATGCAGTTCCCAGCACCATGCAGATCTTTAAATAGTATAAATTAATGTGCCTATTTGTGTGTTTATGTTAACTGTATATGACTTATCTATGTAATGTGCGTGTTTCGTGAGCGTGCAACCATGAGTGTCATGTAAATTGTTGGCTTCCCTGTCTCTGCGGCTCCTAGTATTAAACCTAAAGTGGCTCCTGATAGAGGGTAACTCATTTTAAAAGAGCTGTCACCTCCCTTACTAAAATAACTCAATCACTCGCCACAATTATAAAGACTTCTCCAAAAATAGTTGCTGTAAAAGTGGGGGGTGGTCGTGTATGGTAGCTTTACTGATAAAAGTGCTTTCAGCTCATAAACATGAAAATAATGTCTTTTGGTACAAACGCAGATTAATGCTCCTCAAGCCAAGCATTTTACATTTTTAAACGCATTCCACTGTGCATCAGACGGTTCATTGTCTCTCTAGCTGAGAGTTTAAAAACATAATGCACAGCTTACCATACCTGAAGCCTTACTTAATTCAGAGAAAACGAGGACAAACTAACCTTTGTTTCCGCAGCTGCATATCCTCCATGACGCTTTGTATGTGATCTATGCTTTCCTTGTTTTTGACTGTGATATCCTTCCCGTATGACCATGATGTCTGATTAGAGATCTGCTCAAGAAGAATTTGACCCTTTTCCCTCAAGCCTTGCAGAGCACCCTCTGAAATCCAAACAGAAATGAAATCACATTAAAACAGCTGTTTAGCTTTATTGCAAGACGGTCCCTTTCATTCATCACTACCAAATATTTACAAAGGGTGCCTTTAGCCAGACTAATACATTAAAAAAAAAAAAACAACCTACCAACGCTTTTCAGTTTTTCCTCCAGGTGCTTCAGCGTCTGCTGCACAGCAGCTCCGTCGGCGGGGGCCACGTCTGCACAGAGCATCCCCAACAACCCGTCCAGCTGCTGAGACAACTGACAGGAGACAAACCGTGCTATCGCCATTAACACAGCTATGAGCGCACTTGGCTAGCAACTGTACAATTAGGCATTAAACGTGGGACGTACATCCTGAGCAGTGCTGTGGAAATCATGGGCAGATTGCAGCACGTTCTGTCTAAACTCCAGCTGGCTAGCCTGTCTGTAGCAGACGTCGCTCAACTGCTGCTGCAGGCCCTTCAGCTCCACCAGGTCCTCCTCGTCCCCTGCACTGAGCAGCGCTGCGATCTGTTGGTTCAGCTCCACGTAGACAGCAAACCACTCCTGTATTACGTCGACATTCGGAATGACCAAGTGCCAGCGCCATGCACTAACACAGAGCTGTTCACAACTGACCACCACCATAACAATAAAACATTGACACAATGCTCACATTTACCATTGTATTACATTGCATTCTGCCAAAGTTTGTTAAAGAGGAACAAATGTTTCAGTTTTATCTAATATAATTATGGTCACCTATGCAGAAATGTTAACTCTGCTAATCTCCATTGAAGGTCATACATTATTAGTGACTAATGAGGCAAAGGGAAAACAAATTCACACCTGATCTTGAAAGGTCAAAGGCAATTGCATAAATGTGTTCAATCTGAATAACTACATTAATAACGTTCCACTGACCTAATTAAAGTATTCTCTGCTGTCAAAAGTGACTGCCTTTAACAAGCATGATTAATGTACTCCTTGGATAAAGCTGAATGCCTCCTGCTTTCTAAGTCATCCGCACTTCAAAAGGTCAATTATTAAACATAGTCAGTTCAAAGTATATTTCTTTAAAAAGTGATTAGGGAGAAGCCATACAAATGTGCAAATCAGGTGTCGGTCACAGACAATGGGGCTTCTCAGTTTCCCTTTCATTAAGAACAGCGGGGAGGAAGGGGAGACAGAGAGGGGGCGTGGCCTATAGAGGGAGCAGATGGGCAGGTACTTACACTGTGCTGACTTTCAATCTCCTCGTGCTTTTGCTGCAGTGCCTGGGAGGCTCTGGTGGAGTCGCCGATCCCCCACTGTGCGCGGAGCTGCTCTGTGCCAGGGCCCTCCAGCCAATTCACAACCTGTGCACCAAAGGGGTGCGTTCATTAACGTGCCTTTAATTACTACACCAGTCCCAACACTCGAAAACTTCCACAGGGCCAAGATGGGGAACTCGTTTCATTAACATCTGACTTATTCCAAAAATGAGCAAAAACGTGCATTTCAAAACACATACGCAGCACGGGGGAGGGGGGATAAATCATAAAATAGAAAGGTCAGCAGTAGAAAATGTATTATAAGACACAGATTGTATTACCATAGTAACAAACATTTGATTCGGATTGTTAGATTTTGTCCTTGTGATGAATGATACATAGCAACAGCAACAACGTTCACTACAGCACTGGGCCTTCTTCTGTCATTAACAACTTTGAGTAGCACAATGCAGGTTGTTTATCTGGGTTTGACATGGCATCAGTCGGACCTGGTATAATCTAAAGATTCTTTTGTTTTAAGACCAGAATCTAACAAGAACTACAACAGCTATCATAGCACACACAGACCTTTAAAACTCCCAGAACTATAATTTGATTTGTTTTAATCACAAAAAGATGACAAGAAAAAAAAAAAACTAAACTGCAAGGTCATTTGGTGTTAAAATATAAAGTACAGATTAATAGTTGGAGAGTGAGCTAGGGGTACTGGCAAACATGTTTTTTATAAAGTGAACGAGAGAGGTCCAAGAGGGAGAAGCAAATTCACCCCTAGTTGTGAAAGACATTTCTTGGTTTACTTCTCCCTGAAGAGAAACCACATATGGATTCAAAGGAAAAACATCTCAGCTTTTCAGCTTTTTTGAATTGCGTCTCGATTCAATATGATTCCCTCGATACGTCTCCAACAGCTCGCAGTCAGGGCTACAAACATTCATTTTTACTTTTATATTTATTCATTTTAGCAGGCATTTTTGGCCAGATCAATCCAAAAGCAAGGATCAGAGAGCAGAATCAGCAACTGGGGTTAGGAGCCCTGTGCAAGGGTCTAAGAGGAGCATCACTCTGACGGCCGTGGGATTTGAACCACCGACCTTCCGACTACAGAGTCACATATACCTGCATGACCTTGGTCTGGATCTCTTCCAGCTGTGTGCGCTTGCTGCGCTGCCGACACACTTCCTGGTACTTGGTGTACTGCTCCCTCAGTGAATCCAGCAGTTTCATGACCTGGGGCTGAGCCAGCAGCTCATCGTCCATGGGCGACCAGGCCGTCCCGCCCTCAGAACCGTTGAAGCGGCGCTGCTGTAGCTCTGACAACAGCTCATGGCCTGGAGTGAGCAGTAACCAGTCAAAGGAGTCTCAAAGCAGCAGTACCATGCTTACTCTGATCATGGCTACATCTAGTCACGCACTTTTATTTATAATGAATAATGCATTTATGAATTTAATACAGTCAGTCACTCGGGATCCAGCTTTAGTCACAGAAAAAAATGAAGAAATCTTGGCTATAAGACAGATCACAAGCCTAAGAACCAGGAAAACCATCAGGGAGAGGGAGATTAGCTAAAATGACTCATTCAACTCTGTATCGCCAAGCTTCCAACAGGACTATGAGCAACATAAAGTTCCCGGGGAACGATTTGTTCTCTGCTTAATTCACACAAGGATACATTCCAATACATCAATATCTCTGGCGCCAAAAACGCCTAACCCACATTATACCTGCTTTATTTATATCAAAGTATCATTTTTCATAAAAATAAGTCGGCCCTTATTTGAATTTGCCTTTTCGTCTTTTTCGGTGATGGAAGGACAAGTATAACTGTGAGAAAAACTCTGTTACCGCCTCATTATGCAAGGCATTTGGAATTTGTGGTTGACACGCTGTTTTCATCTGTGGGAAGCATTGCAAGGGAGACACACAGCCCATTTCTACAAACAACGTTCTCATTATTGTCCCAGCTCTGCCTCTTGTCACTCGTTCTGTTGAAATATTTCAAAAGTGAAGGCCAGGGCTACCCCACAAATGAAGCTGAAAACGGTGTGTTTACTTAAGGCTTGTGGGTAGGAGGACTAAGCTGATGACACGTTATTCTGGAACATCCAACCACCATCTACAACCACAGAGCCAATTCTATTTGTGTAACCATAGCATTGAAAATAAATTGCCCGAAACAGTGCTTATGTGTGCATACAAACATTACAAGGAAAAGGTGGATTTCTGGTATATGCTTTGACTCAAAATATATGAGAACCACAAAAGCTGAAAATAAAACTCACCCGTCTGGAGTACTGTTTCTGGGTCAAAGGACGGGAGAAAGTTACAGTCTGTGGGTCTGGTGACAAAACAAAGAAGCTTGTTGAAAAATACCTGCCATTACAGTATCAACAACACATTCGGTCAAGCAGATAAATATGAAATGATAATCTACATATGAGACTAATACAACTCATGAAAACATTTCTCAATACAGGAAAAGTTAATGCCAGTGGGTGATTCCCTTTAATATAAGGACTTAAGTCAATGACTGAAGGTATTTTCAAAAATATAATAGCTCACAGGTCCGCTGCCCATACTACCACACTATGCACCTTTCTTTGTCTGGGTGGTTTCCTGCCTCGGTCTCGTTGATGACCGCAAGCTCATCCAGCAGGGATGTGGACTCCTTGGTGAATTTCTCAAAGACCTAAGATGAGCATAAATCTCTTTAAATGGCGGACCTGCAAAAAAAAAGTCACCAATACAGCCAGCAAGGCTCCTGTGGCTGCAAGAGTTTGAAAGATGACAGCTGTGGGCTAAAGAGATGGGCCCATGTATGAGCCTGAAGTGGTTTCAGTGCGAGAAAGCTCTGTGCCATGCAGTTGGCAAAAGCTTACCAGCCTTTTGTTCAGCCAGTCCATGTGGTCGTACACAAGGCTGCCCCCAAACTCATCCGTCAGCTGACAAGGCTCAATGTACCGTGTAAGTTTATTGGCAGACACAAGAATAACCTGCAAGAAAGAGGCGCAAGATGTTATTAAATCCCCAGTGTGGCTTCAACTGTGACTTCACAATGAAGACTGAGTGATACTGACAGAATAAAACGAAAGTGCATTTAACAGAGGGACGAGACCAGATTGTCTTTTGGGTTTTGAGTGCAAGACAATATGCTGACGGCCTTGTTATCGATTGCTAATGCAGCAGAATCTTCTGGGAAGCCGAGTCTGGTAAACGGCTGCCTCAAACAAGGCAACATTACCCGATTTATTCAAAATTGATAAAACGTCAACTGCAGAGAACCATCAACCGTACACAGTATCGGTGCAACCACCTCTGGTGAGCCGTGTCCCAGGAAAGGTCGTTCACACCAGGCAAAGGCATCAGGCCTTTCTGTTGACTGTTCACACATTCCTCATGATTAGGGCCTGACAACAGCAGCTGCTGGCATTGCGATCTGCCCAAGTCTCTGAGGCCCACTGCTCTGAGTCACCGCTTTCCTGTCGCCCAGCTCTAACTCGATCGGTCCCGGCGCGACACGGCCACGCGAGTCAACAGCTGCCCTTGCTGATGTGCACAGCTGAATCAACACACTAGAAACAGTGTGACTGGTCTGTAGCAAAATAAGTCTGGTAAGAATCACAGAGAGAGGGGGAGGCGAATACTCTTAATTAGCATGCCCAGGCATTGCATTGTACTCAATATGCCATGCACATGTCACAAAATAAAACAGCACAAAAATTCAACTCTGGAACAGTATAGCTGATGAGTGATGCTAGAGATGTCTGCTCAACTTCTATGAATGGTAACATTAGTGTTGATATTGAAACACATTTGACTATCTAAAAAGTACTACTTTTTGAAAGCAAAATACAGAACTAAAAGGAAAACCTCCGACACAAAGAAAATGTAAAAGAAAAACAGAATGATCGATTCCATACTAGTATCGCTATATATCAAATTACTGCTGAATTGAGAAAAGTGTTATTTAAATCTGCACTTTGAAACATAGTTTGGGAGTACAGTAATCCAAAAATCAATAGTATGACAGTTTAAAGATAGTGTGGAACATCATCCTTTGAAGCTAACAACAAAAATTCTACTAATGTAAATAGTTTATCACCACAGCAATGCTTCCTGGGGACTACAAAGTGTCCAACGGAAAGACAGCAGCATGGTTATGGAATTAACTGAACAATACAGTCCCTAAAAATAGCTAGTCATGCTGGGCATGTGGGGGAACTTCACCTTCAGAACAGAATGCTCATTTTGTTACAAATCCACACACTTCAAGAATTATCCCATATTGGCTTCGGGCCACCAATTTTTAAATCCCCCAGCAAGTTCTGAGACATTACCAACCAGTGTATAAAAATTTACAACCCACTGTCCAACAAAGTGTGTGTGTGGCACCCTACCATATCACATTTTTCTCCAATCTCTGAGGATTTCTCATCAAGATTAATTAAATTCAGACCAATTTAGACCTTATAATTAACAGCCAAAGTAAGAGAAATGCGAAAGGAGATCAGATCCCAGACTGCAGCAAAAAAAGAAATCTCTAAGCTTGATTCCCAGACTTGGGAGCATGAAACACAATATCAATGTTTTATACCTTTCCGTTTAACCAGGGTGGTAGTTGAAGTTTATTTGGCAACATAGAAGGAATAAATGACAGAAACTCAAGCAGTGGCCCTAAAAACCAGGAGACATCATGAAAGACTGGGGAAAGGAAATGGATCAGTCCATATGCATATTTAACATCGATCGGTCTGTCGCCCAGACACGGGTGCCTAAAAAGGCCAGGTTCCAGTTACAGTTCTCAATGGGACCTCAGTGAGTATCTAGGATACGCTACATAGGAGATGAGGGGATACGCTTATCTGCCGCCTTCTTATTACATTATGTATAAGTTATTAAAGAGCCATTTCCAATGTAGGCCATATAGCCGATTCAAAGCTGATTATTCAAGGTAATGCTCACATTTTTTTTTTAGAGGAAGAAGCACAAGTTCATGTCTGCTTAAGTAAATAAATCACAAACATGACTCATTAACAAGTCAGCATACTTGGGCTAAGGAATTCAAACTAATAATATAGAGCTGCCTTAGAAACGGAAAATAACTGTGGAAAATCTAAATAAGACCATCTGTATCATTGTTTTTAGAACTACGCATGACCAAAAGATCTTCATAATGAGAATGACATGGACAAAGGTATATTTTCCCCCTATCTACCATAAATTATGAAAATGCCATTATTTTTGTGGCCATCTGCCTCTATCTCAGACAACAGCCCCAACCAGCTTCCACTTTAGCGAGTGAATGGAAAGATCCCAAAGGGCCACCACTCAGTGCCGTACCATTGTAACAATAGCGCTCAGCTCTGAGCATGACTCACGGTGCATTGTTTATTCACTGAGCTGCTACGGGCTCCTCTGCTGCAGGGTCTGTGCAGACATGTGCAGCCTGACTGCCCACCACGAATCCACATCAGACTGATACAACTTAAAACCAAAAACAGGGTGCATTAAGCTCTTTATTTAGGATTCTAACACACTGGTCTTGGATTGCACCTCACCGGTTGCCAGCGTCATGGTGTCAGCACTGACTGATCAGGAATTGCACTGCACTTTGCAATCTGAAAATTAAAATACGAAGCCATGCTGGCCAGAGTCATTAACTAAACCGCAATATCACCGACTGCTTACCAGGGAAATAGTTTAGGGATGTGAGCCACACTGGGGATCTTTGAGATCTGACCATTTATCATTGTCCTGTATTTAGACAAACCAGAAATACATCAAGACGACAATAAAATAATATCACTCGCAACCCTTTCCATCATCGAGAGCAGCTCAAATTCAATTATAACAGGCTGACGCATTTTTGCAAACAGAAAGGTTTCCCCCTCATTTTTAAATAAGATGTCAGAAAGTCTTAAAGAGATGGAAATATGAAATGGGACAGAATGATAAAAAAATTAACATGCAAAATCTGAATACATGCCTCAAATCCAAGCCTGTCCTTCTCTTTCCAGAAACAGAAGTGGGTGACCTTCTTGTCCCAGAATTCATCAGGCTTCACTACACACACCAAGGAGACCTCTGCTGGTATGACGTTCTAGAGACAAACACCATCAATAAGCAAATATAATGCAAAGGGTGCACACACTATGAAACATCAGTATAGAATTACAAACATTACATTTTTAATAAAGCATAACAAATAGAAATGAATGCTAAATCCCCCACATAACAGAGAAAAGTAATCGCACAGACATTTCTGCTCAATGTAAATACATATTTTCACAGATATATTATGTGATTTCCATGTACACTATGAACCTTTTCTTGTAGATGTATGTGCATCTTCTTGCTTATATACATAAATATTTGTGCTTTTATTTAAGGCTGTGCTTTGATGTGTACATGCCACCAGTATTCTTCCGAGTTCACAGAATGACTTATGACGCAGATTCAAAAATAAAGGCCAGCTAGGAGAAACATATTCCCTGTTGACTCAGGAGATCGGCATTTCAAACACACATAAATTTTTATACAAGCACTTTACCCCTTTTTGCTACTTTGGCGCCCAACAAATAAAAGGCAAAAATATCTGCCAAGCAATCTTTGCTGGCAAAATGAGGACAGGGCATAGCAGACAGCCTACTGAAAGGTCTAATTGTGTTAATGGGCCTGAAGGAGAGGTCACTGATTGTACTTCAGGCTTCTGGTCACAAGACAACATATAAAGGAAATATTAATACATCATAAAACACAAGAGTGAATCTAGCCATATTTGATTATTGTATATTTGCAGATGGATCATATGGCAATAAAGGCCACCTGATCTCTGGGATACTTGTTTCTGTTTGTCTTGTTAAAAATGAAAAATGTATTGTAAAATGACTCATTTTAAGTCATAAAACACCAAAATATTACTACAGCAGAAAACGATTTTTAAAGGGATTATCCACATTGGTCTCTCTATTGTGCAGGTCCTCCTAAATAAGTCACACATATAGGACTTAAGATTATTTAGCATAATTTGCAAATGGGACAGTCTCTAATCTTCCATTCAAATTCAGACCAACATAGAGTAAAAATTAAGTATGCTACTCACCTTACCTACAGCCCACAGATTCATTGTCCCCTTGGTACATAAACATGCCACTGTATTTTTCCTTATATTTTTTAATATATACTGTGCTGCATCCAGTTATCACAGTGAATATTCATAACTGTGATGATTAATTAGTGCAACCACAGCACCAGATAAAAATGAAGCCAGCATGTATATAACTGGCCACGGGGGAAAACTCCACTGGGGGCACAATGAAACGCATCCTGCCAATTAGAACGCGACCAGAGGCACAAGGGAGAAAGACGACGCGAATTAATGCATTCCTTTGTTCCTACCTGCAACATCAGGACAACCGTCTTCACGATATTCCACTGCGACTTCCTTCCATCCACAATGACAGTGAATCCTCTCGCTTTGCATTTCTCACTAGAGGTGGGGGAGGGGCAGGGAACAGCCACAAAGTCAGAAATTAGAACTGCTTAATTCCAGTAAAAAAGGATTTGTTGCTCGTATTTATATGCCTGTGAGCTGACGGCAGAAATTGTGAGTTATTCATACTATACAAGCATGTTGAAAAAAACGAGATAATCTTCCCAATGGCCACACATTCATCTTTTCTCAATGAGTCCTTCCCAAAAGTAAAAGCGTAGGGATTTGTTGGCATTTTGATGACACCTACGAACGCTCCGACACCCAGGGGTGTGATGCTATGCTAGGCTCATTAGCTAGCCGAAAGCCCCCCAACCCCACAAAGGAACCAATTTGCTAAATGTCAGAGGGAGCAAACTGGGTCCATTCTAATAGCCTTGAAGTGTGACCTCTAAAGCTGAACAGATAATATTAGGAGGTGCAGGATGAGTAGTGTGTTCAGACAAGGGCGAAGAAATCACTGCAGGTGTCTGATGGCGGCAGGGGATAAGGGCTTCCATGAAGGACATGGCCTACTCATATTCACTACTAGCATTCACTACTATCACTAATGGCGCTTTCCCACTGCCACCAGGACCTGAGCCGTATGTGACCGTACCACGAACTGGCACTCCACCAGTAAGTCAGAAGTGAATACTATCATTTCAGTTTGACATAAGCTCATTAAATCCATAGAGGCTTAGGGAGATGTTGGAAACCCACCGCGTAACGAAAGCTTAGGAATGTTACGTATATAATCACTTATCCCTTATAGGGTCAGGATGAGTCTGGAGCCTTTCCCAGGAAACACGAGGCTGAGGACACCCTGCCTTGGGAGGTCAATCCATCACACAGCACACAACCATCACACATTAAGAGTAATACCCAGGTAATAATGAACCTCACCATTTTTGGATACTGGAGGAAACTGGGAGTACCCAATGGAAACACACACAATCACAGGGGAAACATTGAGGGAGAACTGCAAACACACTTGCAGTCATGGCAGGAATCAATCGCTGAATACCAGTGATGGGAGGCCACAATGCTAGCTAGTGAGCCAGTGTGATGCCCACATACATATTTAGGTGTGAAGACACCAAGGGGTTTGCAGTGGGCTGTGTGATCTCAGTCACATTTTCCGTCAGTCACCTCGGGATGCTAAGCAGGTAGTCGAGCGTAGAGCTGAGCTCCTCCATGCTGGTTTGCTCCGAGCACAGCGGGATGGTCAGGATCAGGCCGCTGCGTCTGTCCTTGCCTCCTGAGACCCAGCGTGGTGCCAACAGTCGCATCAAAGAAACATGGAAAGAAATGACAAAACAGGCGCCAACGTTGAAGCAGCGGAATACAATAGGGAGCAAAAAATCCATACAGGACATTGGCAAATCTAGGTCAACGTCAAAAGTCCAAAGTCCACAGTATGATCTTAAACAGAGAATCAGGGCCCAGCAAACAGCACAGCAATGAGTGTTTTCTCAGATATTCAAGAGGCTTGGGAAGGCTTAGTTTGAAGTATTATTACATCATCCATTAGTAATTGATGATGAGGGCTATGCATTGAATGTTAACAGCTATCAATCCCAAAATAGCCCAACTAGGTTTTAAATAATATGTTCCTGCATTGCATTTGTTAATACAAGTAGGCTTTTATGAGAAAAGAGCACTTTTATGGCTCACTGTTTGCCATCTCTACAATAAAAAATAAAAACATGGTTTCATTTAATGTTTATATTTCTGAGTCACTTGTTTGTTGTACTCAACAATAAATGTTTGTGCATAACTATGAAATATCCCCATAAATCAGCACTGAGGTCTCTGGCTATATACAAACCAATTTTAACCAAAAACATTGATTTTTGTTGTCGTCAATTCTTTACAGGACTAATGAAAAGCAATACTTCAGACACTCCATCCTGCTATCCTATATTTGCCAATAGCAAATTATACATGTTGTGCAACTTCAAGCCATAAAACAATATTACACATGAAAACAAAACTAAACCAAAACATCCACATATGTGGAAATGCAATGAATTGGTCACTTAAACAGGGAATAAATGATTAGCATCCCAAAAAATTCATTAACCAGTCAGCAGAAATATAGTGACAGCTTTGATTTGAAGCCATCACTGAAAACATACAACTTATCAAAAACAAAAAAAAAGTTAAATGCCATTAAACAACCAATGTTACTAAGGAGAGAGGAAGTAAGTGACCTTCAACAGAGGCAGGATCATCAAGATTGTTCCAAAACAGTGTGTTAAAATAAAATATACTTGTCTTTTAAGTATGCAATTCATTTTAACAGGAAAATTACACTGACAATTCTTTCTGCAATGGAGTACTAACCAAAAACCACTTCAAGTGCCAAGCAATTCATTTTCTACTTTAAAAAGCTGAAACGCTAACTAACCTGACTAAAATCGCATAACAGTAGAACACTTTAAAACCAAGCCGTGCCATCAGATCATAATACTTCAATCAAAAGCCAAATGTAATAAAATTAACAATTAAATGAAATGACTAGCTATAATTAAGTTTTACCAATTACAATGTCAATATGCACTTTTAGTCACATAGAGTTGAACATTAATATATCTATTTGATTCAAGCTGATTATGATTTCATTCCAGAGTTAAATAAGAAATATTAAGAAGTTGATGCATGAACATGTCATTATTCTCACCTGGCAGGTTTTTACGGGTTTTGAGGATTAAAAATCCTAATTATGAATTATGTACTCTGGTCAAAAATGTACTCTACAACTTAAGCTATCATACATTCTACTGATTCTAGTACTCTGAACATAATTAAAATATCCATAAAAAGGAAAAATTAAGTACCTGCAACTTTAGCAAGTCACCACTGATATTTAATTTAATTTTCCGTATTTTTATTATGTAAGGACCACACAAATTCATTAGAAAGCCTCAGTTTTTTTTTTATTATTTTTTTTTAATAAATGGGAATGTTTATAGAAAATAATAATTAAACAAATACCTTGGTTGTTTGACATAAATTATGAGCATAGATGTACACATTAATTATCTCTCAGCTACTACTCCTTAACAATAGATTCCATCCTCTTTAATGTGAATCTTTTTCTAAAAGAATACTCTTGAAAGAAGACTTGAAGGATGACGTAAATAAGGCAATACCTCTAATAAAATCCACTGATTAGCGATGTTGTCATTTAAACACCAAAATACAAGAAGATATGCTTGTTACCTGACAAAAATGCCAGTCTTTTCTTCAGGATAGGAAGAATAGCTGCAGCTTCCATACTGGTAAATTTTAAGTTTCAAATTCCAACCTAGAGAAAACAGAGTAAAAACAATTTAAAAACCATATATGAACAATATTTCTGTCGGGTGATATTTTTACTTTAAAAAAAAAGTGTCACCTTCCAAAGTGATAGTATCACTATTTCTATTACTATGGAAAAAAACACAAAAACAAGATTAAATAAATAGCTTACAAATGGCAATGCATAGAGAATGACAAACACATATGTCCCTGAAAATACTGCTACAAGACACTCCAATATTGTCTATGCAGCAGTACTCACAGTTATGATAAAAAGGCTGTGAACCCTTTTAATTACGTGGATTTCTGTTTGAATGTGTCCTAATAAAGACAGTCAATTAATAAGCAACACGCAGAATATTTAATACTGTCAAATGTTGACAAGCGGTTTGCACAATCAAATCATTGATGAAAAAAGTAAGTCAGCTTCAGCTGTAATGCTGAACTGATCCTGTCACACTGTTGCCATGTTTCTTCTTGCAAACATACAAACACACTGCACTACGCATATAAACCCTTGTGTCCACCGTCTCTGTATTGGAAAAACCATCCCCTTCAATCATGGTACTGGGTCCACTGTATATGGATGATATGACAAAGGCAACTTGGCTTGACTCTTGAATAGGGGACCACTGGGGTCAGGTATCCTAATACGTGGGCCTGACCTTCATCAATAATTTTTATATATATATTATGTAAAGCTGATAAGTACAATAAAGGTCAAGCAAAACTTATTTCCGACGAAGAAGAGTGGATGAAGCTCATAATCCTGGGAAAGGTAACAAAACGATTTCTAAAGACTCGGGCTTCCTTCAGTCCGCTGTCAGGCCGATAATTCAGAGATGTTAGAAATTCAGCACTACTGCTTCTCTCTCAACAAATAGGTATCCTGAACGAGAGAAGTGTTCATCCAAAATAAGTTTTCTGAAGGCTACCTGAACGTTCCACAGTACTAATGGAACAATGGCCCAGAAGAGACAAAAGCTGAACTTCTTGATAAATGCACACACAGTTATGCTTGGAGAAGACACCAAACACCAAAAGCACATCCAAACTGTGAAGTATAGTTTAGGGCAGGGGTCACCAAGGACCACCTGAGTCACCCGCAGACCTGTTCTAAAAATAGCACAACTCAAAATAGCAACAAAAATTTGTTTTATCCTCTTGCTATCCTTCTTTAACAACATTTGCATTTATATAGATGTGAAAATAACATTATCTTTAAAAAAAAAGCATTTAAAACATTTATTATACATGAAGTTTAGATAAGTTTAGGAGGGCGTTTCAAACTGGTAGCCCTTCGTATGGCTCAGTACCCGTGAAGTAGCTCTCAGTTTCAAAAAGGTTGGTGACCCCTGATTTAGGGAGTATGATTCTGCTTTGCTTCCATGACCCAGACAGCTTTCAATCATCATGTGACCAAATTAAACTGTATTATGAAACTCTTTGAAGTAGTATTATGAGATTTTACAGGGGAACATCAGAGCATTTGTCTATGACCTAAAACTTTAAGTAAGTTGTGTCATGCAACATGACAATGATCTGAAACACACAAGTAGATCGACTGAGTGTCTCAAACTGAAAGAAAAGTCTATATATAAAATGGTCAAGACAGAGTCCTGATCTCAATCATGCTAAAATACTGTTGCGTGATTTGAAGCAGGCCATTAAAACAAGACGTCCCAAAAACATACATGAAATGAGGAATGAGCGAAACACACCAGCTGTGCAGGACTAACCAGCAGCTACAGAAAGCCTGGTGGTGTTTATTGACAAAAAGAAGGTTCCACTATTTACTAAACATGAGAGTTTTTTCTCTCACAACTCTAAATACAAGTACAGCATATGCTGAGTTACCTTAATCATACCGTTTCAGCTTAACAGTTTGAACTCAGAAATGAAAATCTGCTTACAAGAAACAGCAATATACTGTAAATCATAAGACGAGAAATTATCATTCAGAGAATCTAACAGTTGTCGGTTCACGTCTCAAAAAACTGTCACCTACCTGTACACAAATGTCTGATAGTTAATACACCTTCAGGCTTTTTCTTCACATCCCATGTTCTGAAGAGAAGAGGCAAGTGAAAATGCATCACTTTTTAAGTTAACAAAATAAGTCTGACTGTCTGTCATCACGTAACCCGGATACTAATCAATAGGAAAAGACAACAACTCCAGGTAACAGCTACCAAGAAGTAACGTTATTCCCGATATCCAGAGTCAGCAAGGTAGCAAACTGAGACTTAACTCTTAAGGAGAAATGGAAATTATGGAAGAAAACCCAACAGTCACCAGTTAAGCAATAATTTGGATAAAACTAAGAGGGGAACAGCATCATCCATCTGAACTAAATCAGTCTGGGTTTAATGGTTCACAAGCCTCTGCACTGCAGCCCAAACACCCTTCAGAAAGTGTACATTTAGCAAAGAATCGAAAAAGCTGGGTCCAAGCAGATTTCTTAACACTGGCTGGCAAACACAGAGTAGGCAAAAAGAAGACCATTAGGAGATTACAATGCGGCAAGCTTGAATTAGCAGAGCTATACATTCCATTGGCAAATTACAGAGCCCCTCTTTGAGTTACAGCATACCCTTTCTGCAATAAAGTGTTCTCAGACAGCTCACTAGGCAGAACCAAAGCACAGTCTACTCCATAACCTCGTGGAAAAAACTCATTAAAATCAGATCACTGTAATGCTTTAAGCATAAAAATCATATACTAACTTTATGTTTCTTTAAGGTCCTGAAATGGTTTCTAGCTGGTTTATATTTCAGGACAAAAATAAGTAAAATTAGGTATTAGTTTCGTTTCAGAGCTAATCTTGATCTGTGTTTACAGATATTGATCACCACAGAAAAAAATCAGCTCAAGTATCCTGCTTGACACTACAGGGAATGCAGTAACTAGCCAAACTAGTTAATGCTGAAACAACCAATCAACAATAAACATAAGCAATGCCTCCCGCAACTGCTTCTTAAAACTGCAATGTAATTTATTTTATCAGATGCCACACAATATTAAAACAACACACGTCCTTTAACCTCCTACTGAAAACCACCTTGAAAATATGCAAAATACTCCGGCGATTGGAAAAATCTCTCTCCGAGGCCACTTGTTCTTCACATTAATGTTGCGTTGGTTGTTTTCGTTTGGAAATGACCCATTCGATTATTAACTTTGGACTTCTTACTATGCCTCGAATACGGTTTCCTCCTTGTTAAACAGTACAGCTGCTACCCAAAAACATACGCTGCCCGAATGTAGCGAGCTAGCTAGGATATACATTAGGGAGACAAGCTTCATAATCTCAGGTTTCCCAGATCTACGCTCTAACACACCACCACGAAAATATGTTATACAAATGATCTCTCCGCCATCACCAAAACACTGGGCTTTTCATTCTGTAATACAGCATGTTTTTTGCTAAAATGCGCTAAGTTGAATCCTAGGGCGCAGCCGCCACGAAACAAAAGCCCAAGGAAAGACCCTCCTCCTAGGCCTACTCTTAAGCGGAATTTCAGCAATACGGGCTCTTTATAAAAAGAAAAGAAACTTGCAAAATGCTCCGAAGCGCAACAAAGCATTAACGAAACACTGCTTACTGCTTACCGGTGTTTGTTAGGAAATGGTATTTTACGGCGACCGGTAACAACACGAGGTTTTCTCCTCACACCACAGCACACTGCCAAAGAGAGACCGCCTGCTTCCCCACTGTTACAGACTGCAGACACCGTGACCCATATTCCTGAAAATGGATGTTGCGTTTCCACCGTCTACCGGTCTAACAGCGTCCGATCCGGGATATTTGAGATCCACTTCCACACCTACCTTTAAAAAAAACCGTATTGGCTTTTCTTAGGGGTAACTTCACTGCTTGCGATGGTTCTGTGAATGGCAGCTTGGCGTAACATTCAGCTTTTCTGCGTCCCAGTTTCACCGATCAGTCTATCCGAGGGACTGCTGTGAGGTCACTTATGATCGCCCTCATTTCGGTGAAATATTATGATACATCCATTCATCTTGGTTGAACGTACGGAGAATTTCGCATAATCATATAGGTTTTACGATCACATATGTTTTGTTTCTTAGTGGGTTGGACCTACACGACCGAAGCCACTCCCCATAAGGACAATACTGGCAGAATAGCAGTCACTAATGCAAGCGGCTGCTGGGAAGGCTGGAAGCTCCGAGGGCATACTAAACACTTTGACAATGTGCTGTTACTGGTTAGGCAGCAATCATTGTAAGGAACATTAACGGTCAGAGCATTATCTAGTAATGGTTAATCTCGGGTGTGCCTCACTATAAAGCAAAAATATTTTAATTAAGCTGAAGACATGTATTTACTATTATAGTAACAGTTAAACTAACAACCTGAAAGACAACTTTTTAAAGTTTGTTTAAAGCTGAAAGAATTTGACCCAGTTTCACTTACAATTTTAAGTCTCCAGGCCTGGTGTACTGATCCTTTTATCATAAAAAAGAAGAGTCGGCAAAAATATAAAACAATTTTGTATTTCTCACATTCAAGCGATTTAGGGCGGAAAACGTTCTAATTGCAAAGTCAGGCTTAGGAGAGCATTTTCAAAACATCTACTTTGGCAGGGCCCCTGCATGGAGAATTAAACTGGAATGATGTTTCTTTCCTACTCTGGCCTCTCAGATGAGGGTGGCACAGTGGCTCAGTGGTGCCATTACATTACGGTCATTTATTTATGTGAGTGACTCAACTGGCTAAGTTTCTGTGCCCATGATCAGAAGGTCGCTGGTTTGAGCCCTGTCCTGGGCCGAACAGTCACATGACCATGGGCCCTTAAGCAAAGCCCTTAACTCCCAAATCCAGGCACGATAGCCGACCATGTGCTGTGACCCCCCGAACTATGAAGAGCAAGATGGGGTAGGCAAAGAGATTAATTTTTAGGTACCTGTACCGTCGTGGCCAAAAGTTTTGAGAATGGCACAAGTATTGGTTTTCACAAAGTTTGCTGCTTCAGTGTTTGTAGATCTATTTGTTAGATGTTTCTATGGTATACTGGAGCATAATTACAAGCATTTCATAAGTGTCAAAGGCTTTTATTGACAATTACATTAAGTTTATCAAAAGAGTCAGTATTTGCAGTGTTGGTCCTTCTGCAGTTCGCCCTGGCATGCTGTCAATCAACTTCTGGGCTAAATTCTGACTGATGGCAGCCCATTCTTGCATAATCAATGCTTGGAGTTTGTCAGAATTTGTGGGTTTTTGTTTGTCCACCCGCCTCTTTAGGATTGACCGCAAGTTCTCAATGGCATTAAGGTCTGGGGAGTTTCCTGGCCATGGACCTAAAATGTCAATGTTTTGTACCCAGAGCCACTTAGTCATCACTTTTGCCTTATGGCACGGTGCTCCATCATGCTGGAAAAGGCATTGTTTGTTACCAAACTGTTCTTGGATGGTTGGGGGAAGTTCTCGGGGGATGTTTTGGTACCATTCTTTATTCATGGCTGTGTTCTAAGGCAAAATTGTGAGTGAGCCCACTCCCTTGGCTGAGAAAAAACCCCACACATGAATGGTCTCATGATGCTTTACTGTTGACACGACACAGGACTTATGGTAGCGCTCACCTTTTCTTCTCTGAACAATCTTTTTTCCAGATGCCCCAAACAATAAGAAAGAGGATTCATCAGAGAAAATGACTTTACCCCAGACTTTACCCCAATCTCTGTACCTTTTGCAGAATATCAGTTTGTCCTTGATGTTTTTCTTAGAGAGAAGTGGCTTCTTTGCTGCCCTTCTTGACACCACAGCATCCTCCAAAAGTCTTCACCTCACTGTGCGTGCAAATGCGCTCACACTTGCCTGCTGCCATTCCCGAGCAAGCTCTGCACTGGTGGTGCCCTGTTTCTGCAGCTGAGCCAACTTTAGGAGATGGTCCTGGTGCTTGCTGGACTTTCTTGGGCGCCCTGAAGCCTTCTTCACAACAATTGAACCTTTCTCCTTGAAGTTCTTGATGATCCTATAAATGGTTGATTTAGGTGCAATTTTACTAACAGCAATATCCTTGCCTGTGAATCCCTTTTTGTGCAAAGCAATGATGACTGCATGTGTTTCCTTACAGGTAACCATGGTTAACAGAGGAAGAACAATTATTTCAAGCACCACCCTCCTTTTAGAGCATCCAGTCTGCTATTCTAACTCAATCAGCATGACACAGTGATCTCCAGCCTTGCCTTCATCAACACTCTCACTTGTGTTAATGAGAGAATCACTGAAATTATGTCAGCAGGTCCTTTTGTGGCAGGGCTGAAATGCAGTGGAAATGGGTTTTCTGGGATTAAGTTCATTTTCATGGCAAAGAGGGACTTTGCAGTTAATTGCAATTCATCTGAGCACTCTTTATAACATTCTGGAGTATATGTAAAATTGCCATCATAAAAATTGATGCAGCAGACTTTGTGAAAATTAATATTTGTGTGATCAAAATTTTTTCCACGGCTGTACTTGTACTTGTGCAATGGCCAATAAAGGATTATAACTTAGCAGACACTTTTGTCCAAAGTGACATACTAGTGAGGCAAATAGGTCACCTCACACCTCCAGGGTTGGAGGTTTGAATTCCATGCCCTGTTTGTATGTAAAGTATACACATTATAATTGTTTTGTGTTGGTTTTCTTCTGCAGTTAACTGAGCTGGTGCAATGGACTGGCGTCTTATCCAGGACGTTACTGTGCTTTGTGCCCTTTGCTGCCTAGGACTGACCCCCTGTATCAGAGAAATGGTTGAACGATGGATGTGTGACCTCTCAAATGAAAGCTGAAAACATTATATGAACGGAAGAACACATCTAACTTCAGCTTATTTATGCAGCTAGTTTGTGTGTGAGATATGCATTACATTGTGGGGACCAAATGTTCCCACAATGTGATAAAAATCTGTTATTTTGATGTTGTGGGGACCATTTTTTTCAGTCCCCACAAGGGGAAATTCAATTTTTATAAAAATCTGTGAATGCAATCAAAAAACTAAAAATGCCAAAAGACTTGTATTTTGTTTGGTTGCTTATGGTTAAGGTTACAGCTGGGTAGGGGTTAAGGGTGCCATAGTTGTGATTAGGATGCCCATAGACATTAAGGGAGAGTCCCCATAAGGATATGAATACAAACATGTGTGTGTGTGTGTGTGTGGATTATGCTTATATTACATGACATTGTGGGGACCAAATGTTCCCCACAATGTAATAAAAACCTGGTATTTTGACATTGTGGGGACCATTTTTCAGCTACCCACAAAGATCTGTGAATGCAGTCAGAAACAAAAAATGTTAAAAGTCCTGTATTTTGTTTGGTTACTTATGGTTAACCAGACAAAATTATTGTAGAGTCCCCACAGAGATATAATTATAAACCTGTTTGTGTGTGTGTGTGTGTGTGTGTGTGTGCATGTGTGTGTGGAGTTAACATGTTCGATCCATGTTGTGTGGGGTTTTTCCTTTAACATAAAAATTAATTGAATCCCATTGCCACCCTCAACAGGAAAAGCAGTGGGAAGATGAGGTAGGTTGTGATGGAATTATATCATACTGCATATTTTAAGTCCATAGAAAGTCTGATGTCAGATGCACGTAAAAGCTGTATAATTTACAATTCCAGCAAGTGTTCCTGCTGTTTTTTTTAAATGAATTCTCTTATCCAGCAATTAGTATTCTTGATGTAATGATCTAAGGGAAATTTGAAATAAGAGAATTCCTCCTATTTGAGTTCTCAGTATCATCTAAAATAAACAAACAACACTGCTGAATAACAGGTGTTATTCATATAAAGGCATATTTATTGAAAATTTTCCTGCCATTTGTGAACTGAGAAATCCATTTAGACAATATGAAAATGGAATGAAAATGAAAATTCATAAATATATTTTGAAAATATATTTATGAAGAGTGCAGATTTGAATACTTGGGGGGAAAAAACTGCTATTGTACTCAAAGTACTGAATTGATGACATATTTAGCTTCTCAATGGATACAAATGGAAAATATACTGTTTGCTATGAATGACTTCTGAATGCTTCTTTTGTGCAAATAAATGATCATCACTGATATCTGTTGAAGATTATTCTACAGTAAATTAGAATGCCACTCATTTGGAAAAACAGAGAAAAATACATAAAGCTCTGTTATATTACTGATGTTGACTAAATATCATTATTAAAATAAAACAGATGCAGTATTTCTCTTTGTGGACCACTGGTAGGTTATTTACTGATGAATCTTTTACACAGATTAAAAATAGAAAGGCACAGTATTTACTAAACAATTTGCACGCATGCCGCAGGCACATGCCTACAAAGTGTTTCCTCCAGAGGCATATGAAAACATTCACCTGTAAAGTTCACCTTCAATAAAGACAGCGGGATGCCAGAGCACCCGGGGACCACACTGTGGGGGGCCGTGTTTAAATATATACAGGGAGAGAGGCAACAGAGAGAATGCTGACTGTCAGCACAAATTACACAGACAGCTGTCAACTCCATCAGCACTTAGCGAAAATGAAAATCGCCTCTATAACTGCTACTGATATGCTGAACTCAGTATTGCACCTCAATGACATTCAAGAGCAATATATTTTTAACAAGAACATTTGCTACCTTTAAATCTCAATGCATGATGGACTGATTCTGTAGTGTCTCGTAGTTGACAGCGTGATTAATTACAGACATTATAAACGAAAAACGGTTTGTTATGTATGGATTGAAATGGACGTTTATTTTTCTGATTTTTATGGGGAAAAAATATGTAAATGTAAAACGCGCGAATTCACCACAAGATGTCTCTGTTTGTCCAGTTTGTAAATGGTTGTAAATGGTAAATGTAAATCTCAAGCGGTGACACGGTACCGCAGTGGTTAGCACTGCCTCGGGTTTCTGTGACCCGTCTTTACGTGTGTAGTTTGCATGTTCTCTACGTGGGGTGTTGCCTGCTTCCCTCCATGCCCCCCCACAATCCCACACTGGCCAAATGGGTGTAGATGGACTCTACCCTTGATATAGTGTGTGATTTTGGCAGGCATGACCATGAACAGGTATTTATGAATAACTGATTAATAATTATATTTTACAAACAAATTCCCTTGTGATCACAAGGATGTTTGCCCTAATTTTTAAGTCTTATTTGAAATATACAAGAAGAAATAATACCAGTGTATCAATTTCGAATGCCTTAAGCTTTTCAAATGAATATGACATTTACTGTAAATCACCACGGAAAAATAAAATGACCATTATGGCAGAGGACAGCATTAGATTAGAACAAGACCACATGTAGACCATAGACATAGACAACATTGGACCCATTTATAGAACATGTCTGCAGAGGCTCATTTCCGTAATGAGCAGATGTAGAGATAAGTTTCATTCTGATTGAGCTCATCATTCTGTCGGTGTTGTGCAGTCATTCTGCAGATATGCAATTATTGGCTGTCACCCCTAAAACAGCTTTGCAACAGAAAGCTGAGTGACTATCACAAGCTTCGCATTAAACAACGCGAGTGTCTGGCTGTAGCTAAGCAGGGCAGCTTTTCAGATCTCTTCCCCATGGGTCTGCTTGTGCAACATACAAAACACTAAACACCTATTTAGCTGCGGTGCATTTAGAACCTGTTCTTGTATTGTGCTTGTCTGTTGGTTTACCAGTATTATCAATCTCTATTTACAACTTTGAGAAGCTCTTTAGACATGTATAGACTGGACAGAATGTGTCCTTTAAATATGATTTATATTGTAGTTGTGTATGAGCCAAGCATTGAATCTATACATAAACAATATTTTCTATTGACTTACACTCCTCACATTAATTTGATATTATGCATTCCTAACGATTTTAACCCTGGCTTCAGAGTCTAACACCGTTCATTGCATTTCGGACATCATGGCTGAGTCATGTGATTATTTTGACTGTGAGTGTTAAAATGCAGGACAGTGATTCAGCCTTTGCAGTGCATCAGTGGTTTTTTTGTAGGTGGTTGTGGTGACATAAAACCTACACATTTAGTCATAGAATGACACCAGTAGCACAGAAGCAAAGAGGCTATAACCTGATTTTTAATACACCTTCTGGATTAACTGTGAAATTGATTGATTACCTTCACACTATGTCTATCCCATGCGTCTTCAAGAAGATGGCACAAGGCTGGCATTCACCCTGGGCAGGATGCCTTTCCGTCACCCATTATAATAGTGCAAATGGACAGCAGCAGACGGGAGGTGTGAAGACAAGCAGGGCTGCTGTAGGGCTTATGTCCGGCCAGTAACTCACGTTATTAATAACTGCTGTGGTCGAATTTGCCTGTGATAGGACAGCAAGAGTGGAGGCATAAGCTATTCATTAACTATAGGAGCTCAACCCTAGATTCATGTATTGCATATTTTAAAATACTCATAAGCAAAGTGAACACTAAGGATTGCTGATGATTAATAACTTCGGTGAAAAACAACTGGAACCTGCAAAAGACATGTATTGCTTGGCCTTGCGCTGACATTTATTGGAGCTGGCAAGTTAAAATCAAATGATTTGGTTGTGATCAACGTCCAGACATCTCTCCAAGAACTCAGTGAGTCAAACGTGTTGAACCTTTCTGAGGGCACAGCAATGCTGCAGAGATAGTCATAGCAAAAGAAACAAATAACTGGCCAATATAGAACCAAGATGCACCAAGAAATTTAAATATGATATAACTGGAGACAATCCGGAGAAAATGAGATGCTGATTACATCTCACTTTCAAACTTACAATCTTAGAGTGTATACATATACATACATTTTTATTAAGTAGACCACCAGGAGAAAAAATGCAGATGTCTCATGACACTCATTTTCAATATAAACATAATTTTGGCAATCTAATCTGAAAATCTTCACAAAGTCTGACAAGAGCTTTTCTTTTGAGGTTTGACATCTCATTATCTTGTTAAGTAGCTACAGTTTGTTTACAAATACATCCTTGCAGCAGAAACTGTCAGACAACCAAATGCCGGTTCCAAACACCAGGAATAATAGCATGAGAACCTGAGAAGAATGTAAGAAAAACAATAAATAAGTGAGCAAGTTGTTCAGTCTGCTCCAATAATGGAAGAGGCAGGGGTTGAGTTGACAGGAGTATCACCGGCTTAGTGAAAGATGATTTTTAAAAGTGATACATACTGTCTGTATGTGCTGGCCAATAAGATTAACTGTTGCTGGATAGATTTGACTGAGACAGAGCAACAAAATTGTGAGGTAGTACTCCTATTAGATTTTTAACTTGCAAAATTATGGACAGCATGGGACAGTATTCCCTTAACAGTGTTATGGTATAACAGGAAATTAAAACCACAATTTTTCTTAGAATGCTCTATTCAATAATAATATTAAAAACTCTGAGTGACCTCAGAACAACCATTAGCAATGTTCACATAGGCATTAATAGGGCAGATCAGTTAATGCTGTCTATAATTTGGATTTACAGCTCTCTTATGCTCGTATTTCTGGCACTGAGATAATATTTCAGAAGTATAATGCTGCAGGAACTATATATAATTCGGGATCCAGCCTGGCCTCAGTGAGGAGCTGAGCACAAAAGCTCACCAGGATCCAAATGTCACAGGCAGCCCCTATTTAAGGTCTAGAACTGAGTCACCGACTCATACTTCATGAGTGTATATGTTCTGGCAGCTGAACAAACTAAAAGAAACTAAACAAATGTATTCTCTCTGGCTGAGGCACGCAGTTCCTATACGAAATGAACACGTGAGACGGCACCAACATTCATCTGAAGTGCAGTTTGCAATATACAGTATCATATTAAATATTCATGTTATGTAAATACTGCCATTTTTCATTCACAATAATGTTTAGCCATAAGACATATTTAGCCTGTGATGCCTACATCGGCATGGCGTCTTGTTTTCTTTTGGCTTGCAAATTGTTTTAGAAGCGAATGTGGATGCTGGGCTGTTGGATTAAACAAAGCAAGCCCATGAAGTTTATCATGAGGAATGCCCAGTTCTTATGATTTTGTGTATGTTTATTTTAATTGGTATCCTGTTCCTTTTACAATTTCCAGCATTTTTCTCAAAATGAAGGAACAACACGCCAGTTTCTTATGCGGTAATTTTTGCTCTCATGCGACGGCACCAATAAATGGAAAAAGCAGTTAGTAATCAACAACATCCACTGATTACTCCCTTTTAAACATACATTCACTTCCCTCTATCATATAGGCCTATGTACAAGACAGACAGCCGAGTGCTAAACAAATTAAGTTATTAATCAAGTGCACCTCTTCTGATATAAATACATGGGATTGAGTGCAAAGGCAACCCACACTGGTTGTAGCTGCCTCTATGGGATGGGCGACACGTGTTGCTGTATTCTGTTTCTTCGCCTGCTTGACTACTGTGATGGCTGCACTGAAATAGCACGCGCGATAACAGGAGCACCAGCCGTTCTTTCAGCTGTTAAGGGATTTCAGGCAGGACCAGCCATCCATCCAGCCATTTTCTGAAGCCACGTGTCCTATTCAGGGTTGCAGGGGGTGCAGAGCCTATCCTGGAGGCTATGGGTGAAAGGCAGGGAACAACCCAGGATGGGGCACCAACCCATCACAGGGCACACTCACACACTATTCACTCACACAAGCACACCTATGGGTAATTTGGAAACTTCGATCAGCTTCAACATGTTTTTGGACTGTGGGGGGGAGAGCACCCAGAGGAAACCCCATGACAACACAGGGAGAACATGCAAACTTCACACATATGCACTGTATCATTTCCCCAGGCAGATACCTGACAGAACCTGTAATACTTTGCCAGTGACATAGTTTCCACATAAATGATTCTTCCAGTGTGTGTAGAACAGGCTTTATAAATATGTCAATCCTCTCCTGTTTCTGCTGCTTCATACAACATGTTTATGTAGATATACCACAAATGCATAATTAAGTGCTTATTTTATTGCCAAGAACAACATGGGGGGGGGGAGATATTTCTTTTTATTTAATATTACGTGTCTAACTTTGAATCTGTCCATACTCTGACAACAGAAGACGTTGATGTTAAAACATTTAATGAGAAAATGCTTAAGCTATAAGCCACATGACAAAATCATAAACAGTAAAGATCGTTTGCCCTTTATGAAGGGAAAGAAATGTCACTAAATCAAACACATAGATAGGTGAGGTGAATAACATCAAAAACAATTTACTGGTACATAAAATCTGAACCTTCTTCAATAGCTGTGTATTTTTCTATTAAATGAAATTTAGGATCACATAGAGAAACTTAATTTTACTTATAATAATGATGTAGTTAATACAGATTTTGGATGATGAAGAATAGCTAGTTGTGGAAAAACAACCATGAACCATGGACCACAATGATATGGCATTTTCGTTTTTTTTTTGGTAGTTTAATTCAACAAAAGATACTGACTTTGATCATGCTACCAAAGGTGTCATTAGGTGGTTTTTATTACAGCATTTGACACAAGCACTTGCTCTCCTTAGTAGCTGAGGAAGAGATTTCATGTCTGTCCCTAAGATATCAACATGTCCAGAGAAATTCTGTAAAACAGGAATTAAGATACTGAGGTACTGTGAATGAATCACTTTTGTTGATGCATGTAAACATCATTTTTGTTGAGTAGTGTCCTTTGCATTTTTTTCCTCTGCAAAGAGTGCTGTTGGCTAAATGTTAATTGAACATTGTTTAAGCTCTTGAAATACAGATTTTTTTTTTAAAGTTTGACTGAAGTGGTACATGCTTCCAATACAAATGAATTATTGTAACATTGGGTTTTAAAAAAGGACATACTGTAAATGAAACCATTTATTAGAAAACAATCCTTCCAAATTACTTATCTCTAAACTAGTTTAATGAAGACAGTATTGGTACTCTTTGCAAAATAGAAAATTTTCCAAAAATAAATACTGTACATATCATACAGAAAAAAAATATCAATTTACTCTTCTTACATTAGCATGCTTTGCTACTAAATACAGCTGTAGACCTTTATATAGCTCTGTTAATTTCTGAACTGAGATCAGCTTCATATAAACTCTTTTCAAAGTGGGAATTGTACTTATATATTTGGAATTCTATAATACAAAAATCAATTTATAATATGAGAACAAACAATTTAAATCTACGGTTTTATTGAAAAGGTACATTTACAGGTAGATGTCTTTTTGTGTTGTACATACATATTAAACACTAAACACTTATCCTACATTTTAATGAATGACTCGTTGTAATTCTTAGTATGGATGTTTTTAAGGTTCTAAAAATACAAATCACTGTATCTAAGCACTTTATCTCTGCCCCCATACAATACAATTCTTTTAACTTGCACAGTAAACATTAAACACACTAAAGTGAATATAAATATCTAATGATCTGTACATTATTGCGTTGAGGGGCTGCAAGGTAACGTGCTATTGTTACTCTATTGCAAAGTAATGAAAGGCCAATGAATTCCCTACCAAAAAACAGGCAGGTAAGATAATGGATAATTGCCATATTTGACCTTTATTCTTAAAAAAAAAAAAACTTTAACTGCAGTCATCAGTCCAACCCACTGAGAATATGAACTGTAGCCTCCTTCAAAAGCATATGCTGAAAATACTCTTACTGAGACATGATTTATTATGGCTATCTGGGAGTTGTTCTCTTCTGAGGTGTTTGTGCAGAGAAAAACATAGAATCAGTAGGCAATAAATAAACCGAAATATAGCTCATTAACTACAACAATACACAACAGCACTTAGGCCCAAACAGCATTATACAATCCCTGACAACATCATGATGTGATTGAATTTTGCACGCTGTCCTATGAGATGGTGGCAAACCACATTACATGGGTAGGTGAAGTTGTCACTTGCCATTGAATCGGAAGACGGTGGAACTTCAAGTCATTCAGGAAGCAGTTTGATGTTCTTCATTCCTATTGTATCACATGTACAAGCCCTCAGTCGATCCAATTTGGTTCAGTCGGTTGGAGAACACCGTTGAGGGAACATAAGCTAAATCAACACACTGTCGTCTGAAGCACTCCCAGTCCTGTCAAGTCATAGAAGAATCCACGTTGCTGTGGGTGCAGCTGGGACCTCCATTGCATGACGTACGGCACTGAAGAGGCCCTTCTGGAATGGTCGCTCAGCCTGTGGAGGTTCTGCCTCCATTCTAGTGTGGATGAAGGGATTAATAAGGAGCAAATAGGATGGAACCCGCCGCTGGTCGTATTGGTCCAGGGGCGGCTCGGAGGAAGGAGGCTGGAAGAGCAGCCGTCTGGAAGAGGGAGGTGTTGGGTCGCGGGTGCAGGGAGATGGAGGGCACCGTCGTGGCGGAG
Source organism: Paramormyrops kingsleyae (assembly GCF_048594095.1). NCBI lineage: Eukaryota > Metazoa > Chordata > Actinopteri > Osteoglossiformes > Mormyridae > Paramormyrops > Paramormyrops kingsleyae. The sequence continues at coordinate 13,610,755 of NC_132812.1, forward strand.
AACGGGGCCGAAATGAAAGCTGGCGACAGTGGTTTCACCAGGTCTTTTTGGAATGCGAGTTTGGCCTGAGGGGAGAAGGGCAGGCTTATGAGTAAATATTCAAAAGAACCGTGAACAGAAAAAAGGAACTGTTTACATTCGAAAGTTGCCACTGAGCCATTATTTTTGTCTGAGAGCCTTACAAAGATATCAACCCATTTGAACTTTCAAAAGAATAGTATTTCTTTAATGTGACACACTCTTCACTAGAAATGTAAAACCACTGGGTTACTGTCACGAGAAATAGGTTCAGCTAGATTTAGTCAAACTGTTATATAAAGATTAATCATCCAATAGTCGGGCCAGATGATGTTAAAATTCATAGGAAGACTTAATTTAAGCCTCCAACCTCACATATAAAAAAGCCACTAAGGAAATAAATATTAGATGGTTCAAGCATTAATCCAAGGTATATTGGCACAGAGAGACATGGAAATGAAGCAAATTAATCCTTACTGCCAATGCGTTGGTGCTACGTTGCTGCTTGTTATAGGGGCTGTACTTGGGCTTTATGGGTTTCCCAGCCACCCTGTCTTTGTGTCTTCTGCTAGAAATGTGCTGCAAAGACAGCAGACCATCACTCATTCCAGGAAGCATTTAGGATCCATAATAATGTTATAATCTACTGACATAACAAGCAAGTGCTGTGGGGTAGAATGTGCTATGGCGTTAGCGTAGCGAGCGTCACCTGCTTAAGCTGAATCTCCGAGTTGACGTGCACGTCGCAGATCTCGCAGTGGAACGTTTTGTTTTGAAGCCCCGACCCCTTCGTCACAGCAGCCTGGACCTTCAGCTTGGAACCAGGTCTGGGATAAGCCTTAATGGGGCCGGCTCCGTTTCTGGCTTCAAGCATGGTCTTGTGCTTCGAACCTTCCGGGGCAAAAACAAAGTATCCGCAGATGACTAAATTTAATTAGTGCAGCCACTGTCGCAATGGAACTCTGGGCCATTGAAACACATTAAAGCATTCCCCAGTTAAAAGCACACATATAAAAAACACTTTTTTAAGTACTTCAAATTGAGGTTGCTTTGGCCATTAATACTATATGCAAATAATACAGAGTAAATAATTTAGTACTATTGTTTTAACTACCCTTATTTTATTAATTCATAAGTATCTATCCATTTCCAAGCCACTCATCCTGGCCAGGGTCCTGGACCCTATCCCAGACGGCACACGGCACGAGCCTTGGCTACACCGTGGGATTCCAGTGCAATGGGGGACATATACACACACACACTCACAACTTGATATATCAGCTACTGTGCAGACTTAACCTAAAACAATGCAATGAGACACCCTTACACCACAGATAGAAACCAATGTTTACGCAGCTGTCAGTGAAGGGTTAAATGTGTTAAATAAACTTACATAGATCATTGTCAGCAAGCCAAATACGTCAGTGCTAACGATAAAAACTAATCTTGTTTTATATTAACAATTAACAAAGATGTTATTTAACCAGCTACCTAGCTAACAGCATTATGCTGTTAAAATGAGTAATCTGTACAAAGGACCATCATGAAAACAAATGTTACCTACTACCAACATAAATACTAGTTAGATTACTTCATAAAACATCTCTTCATTGGTCAGTTACTGTAGATGTCAAACACTATCAGTGGACAGAGGAGAATGGGGTTGTTCCATCTATAGTCACAATAAAAGTCACAATCGTTAAGTAGTGGACATACATGGTTTTCAATAGACAACGATATTATATTTATATATATTACATTTGTAAAAATGTTACACTATAAAGTGCACCCCCTACATTTGATATTTTATCCAAAAGTCTGAGTAAAAACGGTGTTGAGAGATTTCAGTGGCCCCCTGCAGGCATCACAGGGAAGCCCCGCGGGGAATGACATAAGCACCTGAGTTGTGAGCCTCTAGCTGGGAGAGCGAGTTGACGGCCACTTTGCATAGCGAACAGTAGAGAAGCTTCTTGGCCTTTTCCTCCTCAGACTCATCGGTGGGTGCGGGGGTCTGCGCCGGCGTCTCGGCGGGGGGGAGGGCAGCCAGGGGCTCCGGCGCAGGCTTGCAGAGGCTGAGCACTGGGGCCGCACCAGCAGTGGGGGCAAAGGGTTTAGGAAGAGTGGCGGCTTTAGGCACAGTGGGGGTCGCCTCGTTATTTTCTGGGGGAGGGGGGATACAAGTTGACAGTTAGTACAGCAATTGTATCTTCATAGATTAAGGGCAACACTCATACACACAAAAATCTTCTGACGCGTTTTTTCATTAAATGTCATTTGCGTAACCTCCTCCCACACCCCGTCTGTCCCTGGAGGTGCTTCCCCTGCACGATGGGCTTTACTGTCCCCTTTTCCCCGCTCTGACCCTGTCACCTTGTGACTCGGCATCTGCACGCCGTGCAAACCATCGCAACATCCCTCTGAGAGGGAACACTGCTGATTTCAGCAATGTCATCTGCAGTTCATGACACACTCTATGTGGATAGCCAGCCAAAACCGGCTTCTCCAGCGTAACGCACGCTAAGCACTGATAAGCATCAGTAGACAGTTCTTCCTTTTCCTTTTTTTTGTTTCATCCGCATTTGACTTCTGAATTAGTCATTTCCAGTCCCACCAGACAGCTGCCTGACACAGAGACTACAGGAGAGCTGGATCGCCTCCCGTGAGCGACTGTGTTTACGCTGCAGGTGATGACGCTGCCCGGAGAGCCGCATATTTTCAATTTTATGCTTCAGACTCTTAACGCTTGCATGCGTCTTCCTACAATAACGTTCACCAAATTGGGGACAAAAAGAATAAAGAACCGATTTTCATTGGCCAGTCTTACTCTGTCGAAAACAAATCCATTAATCCGAGCTTATACCATGGTTACTAGTTTTGGGAAGGACAGTCAGTGTAAATTCACAGAGCTTGCTGGATTTGTGGATAATGGAGAGTGCTGTTTAAAAGCACCATTATATAAAGCAGAGAAGTTTAACTTTCAGCAGTTTCACTTTTTCAAGTTTCTCACCACAAATTAAATTCAACTTCATCCTCTCCTACTAGGATTTTAAATATTTTTTTTTTGCTAACAATTACAGATGTTGTGCTAGAAGTGTCCATTTGGGCCTGAACAGAGCTTACATAAACCCAGGAAGAGCACAGCGGGCACCGGGCGGCATGGTGTGCACCACCATGACATTAATCCTCTGTGATCTACGAGGGGATATCAAATATTAATGAGGCCCTTGGTTGTGCTGAACTGTCATCCGAGGAACTTTCTTGTGCATGATAAGGGTTGTGAAATCAGTTAACCACTCTGTGGGGGATCTAGACCCCGTGCTGCCTATGTCAGAGGGTTCAGCTTTAAAGAGCATGTATATACGGGGTTTATGTGCCATTTTCACCATTTCTTGACCTTCTGCATGGGTTCAGGGGAAGGTCAAGATATTTTTGCGTTATTTAAGTGAAGCACCAGACCTCAAAATTATACACACAAATGAAATGCATAAGGGAAGAACATTATTAGTTCAGTAACATAGAAACACAAACACATAGAGAAAATATAATGTAAGGAAAAATTAAGAATATAATAATGATGTTGCTGAGAGCGGAAACAGTCCACACAGCAGAGACAATCCTATGCTGTCTGACCTTAAGAGAAAATTATTCTTTTTGAGGTAATGTGGCTCTGATACAGATGTGACCAAGATGAATAGCACTGTCGCTATGACCTTCCCTATCGCTCGACTCGTACCTCTCTCTGCTTACACCATCATGCCTCCCAGTCATGGGTTTCAGAAACCCTTAACACACATCAAGTAGGACTGAAATCTGAAATGACCACCCAGGCCGGTGACACAAAAGGGATTTAATTCCACCAAGAGTGATCTGATTACAGATATGTCAGGCCAAACCCCTCACCTACGCTCAAGGAAAGGAGGGCCGCGCCGTGAAAGGGGGCTTGAACAATGCACACTTACCTCTTCTCACGAGAATGAGCTATAAGAGGATGGTGATGTGGTTTCAAACGCCCCTGAGCATTAAATCCAAATGAGCTTGATGCTCTCGTCTCACAGGAGCCTTTGAATAAGTAATCCCCCCTAGCGGGACCAAGGCATTATTCAGGAGCAGGGGAGTAACAAAGGAAAACAGAGTGTGTGTGTGCACGCAGCAGCGCATGCATGTGCACACACATACACACGCACGCAAGCCAGTGACAAAGATCAATGACGCTAACAACAAATAAATAAAAAAGCAACTCAGAGCATGCACATCACTCACAGGAGACACGGCGGACGAGAACAAAAGGAGCCATTAACCTGGTTGGTCAGGGTTGTTGGCAGTGCCTGCCGCTGTGATGGTGATTGTCTTTGCCTTGTCCCTGGAAGGAGCATTTTTCTGCTTATTTTTCGTAGACTCCTGTGCTTTGAGCTTCTTGGCATGTTTGCTGCCTTTGTAGTGTGCCTCGGCCTGGCTCTACAAAGGAGAACAAATGAACCATGCGATCAGGCTCATTTCTAGCATGGTATCTCCTCGTGGCCCAGACACTCAAGGAAAAGACACAGCTTTTAATAGTAGGCACCATTTTCAAAGGGACTGGGAGGGTGAACTTCAAATATTTACACATGATTGACGAGTGTGATTCGGTTGTCTGCTCTAAAGTTCTGGAATGTTCTGTCAGCTACTGGGAAAACTATTAGAATTTTGGGAAAATTAACATGTGAAACGGGTGTCCATATTGTTATGATATTTAAATTTTAATACAATTGCATGTGAAAAAAATAACTAGAGCATTTATGAGCACAAAAGAAGAACCCCAGAAGCAATTTTTATAGTAAATACAGAACGTTTGTTATGATATCACTGTAACAGAAAATGAAATGAGAATACGGAATACTGCTTGAAAGTAATCATGGTTAGGTGTCCAAGGGAATAGAAATTGCTAATGCTATAATGAATTCAAAAATATTTCTCATTGCCCAAATTAATTTCAGCATGTAAGAAGTCCTACTGGTTTATTAAATTGAAGTCTCTTGTGTGCATAATAAATCAAATCACAACTATTGCATACCACAATTCAGTGTTTAGGAGTTATTCTGGGAAATATGGCATCTTATAGAGCAGCAATATAAAGACTTACATATAAAAAAAGCATTGGAACTAGAAGTAAAATTAAGTAAATAAGTAATATGGTGTAGTTGTTAAGGGTGTGTTTATCTGTTGGTGTGTAATCTGTTAAAGGACAGTGTATAAAGACTAATGTTAGTCATCAGACAGCCAATTGCCTTTTATAAACTGTCTACATAGGTGCCTCTATTGAAAGAAACATATTAACTTCCACAGTTAATATATCTTTTTAAATAAAAACAAAACATAACTCAAGCATGCAAGTAATGTAATGATAAGGTGTAAGGAAAGAACAGTGCATATAGGTCTTCAAACAAAAATTTTATGTTATGCATTACTGTTTATCAGAAGCAGAGGACAAGGACACGGGGACACCGCAGAGAGACTGTCCACTGCCCGCTTGCTGGAGTGAAGTGGATGTGAACACACCAGCAGTACACAGCCACAGTGCACATCACAGAGAATACAAAGCCAGGACTGCGGTTTCTCTGCCACTACCAAGCCAACACTTGTCACCATCATTCACTGTCACTCGTGTGACCACAACCAAACTGGGCACACTCATTCGGACGAGGAGGCTAGAGTTGAATAAAATCAAAAACCAGCTGTGAGTTTTGCCTGTTTTTATTAGTCGCAGACGGCTGTATGGCTGTGCAGGACCGCACTCATATCCAAAGCTGACTATTTCTGTTTTAAGTAGCTCATTATATTTTGTCATGGATGATTGTGAGAAGTTCTTAAGTGTCTGAGTACCTAGTCTTATGGCTCGGAGTTCATTTTCAAGTCTGTGACCGTGCACCAGTAAAGAGGATTCCATGTGACCGGCATTTCTACGACATCTTCTCTCCCAAGCTCACTGTAACGCTTGCATGCCGGCAACATGGGAAGATCTGTGCCTATTACTGCATGGTTTTTGCGTAACCTGCAGTGTGCAAAACAGCTATCGCCTCACAGACAGCAGGACAGGATTGACAACAAACATCAAACCATGTGAGAGTGCCAGAATTTTTTTTTAAAACATCTCATTTCCAAGTGCTCATTGCATCAAGCCATGGAAGGTGATGTATTACATTTGATAAATTACAGAAATTATTATTTCGCCAGTCAGAACATTTCAGGCTCTATTTCTTACGGCTTGGCATATTACATAAAAATGTTACCTTTGACTGTCAGTATTTGCAAACCGAAAGACTTGAATACAATTTCAGCATAGCTTTTGTTGTCCCACAGTATTGCTTACATTATTTGCTGTTGTTACAATAGCCATCAAAAGGAAAAAATATCTGCAGCTATTACACATGGGCTTACTTGAACATATCATTCTTAGTTAATTCTATTACAGAAACCACAGTCCTATATTCAAGACTACATGAACACCAGTGCAGGAATTTCAGCATTAAAATCACTGGCTGTGTGCATCTTTTCCAGAGTGGCGTATGACTTTGGCAGACTGGCGATGAGATGCGTAAACGTTTTTTTTTGATCACATGGATGAATCAGCAATTATACAACACAAATGTTCTATGCACTCACGCCAACTGCCAAAGCTATAAGCCTTTCTTTCAGGTTGCTTTTCTTTTCAGTGTTCGAGTCGTATAGTTTCACCACTGAAAGAAAGCTGCCTTTCAAACTCATTTCAATCAAAATGTTGCACACAGTTAGATGTTAGATGTTGTTTTTCCCCTGAGCCATGATTCTGGAACTTTTGGATAATTTTCAAATCATCCAAATTTTTTCTATGACGAAGATTCAACTTCCTGCATTCTACTGTTGCCGCATTCCTTATTATTGCTCCAGAGAATAATATTCAAAATCAAGTTTTAATTGGTTTAGTTTTACAGGACTGAGGCTAGAAGCCTGTAGATCCAAATTATTTATCTACATATTTGGATGGATGTTAGTGTCAACATTATTTCTGCAAGTCTGTTTCTACCAATGATGGACTTACAGCAGAGAGAATATAAGGAATTGATGGCCGAGCCATTTTTTTTTTTTTTACCAAAGCTACCAGGAGCAAAACATGCATATACTATCTACAAAAAAAATCATATTTCATAATCCATGAATGGGGATGTACACACTAATATGGGTATAAACACTGATGGATCATCTGGTCACCTTTTCTGCTTTCTGCTGACCTTTCCAGCTTTTATTAAAATGCTGTTTTTCATTCCTCTTTCGGCAGTGGCTTCAACCATGCAAATACACCATGAATGCCAGATTCATGTTAGCTTTTCAAGCCACGGTGTTGGGAAGAAGCCAAATTGTATTTAAAAATCGGGAAAATGCTGGCCTCCTACATAATGTTACCTCACAGTGCTGATATTTTCTGACATCTTCATCCAGACATGGAAGGACCCTGAAAATCAGACCTCAACATCATTCTGTAGTTCAGGTGCGGGCTTCAGTCTCAGACCTTTATCTTCCACAGATAAGTTCTGCTAGAAACTGAACATTGCACCCTGCAATGAAACTCCCACTTCTGAATTAATCATACCTCATTATAATTAATTGGAAACGTTAACACTGAACAATGACATCACTGTTCATCCACCCCCCCCCCCCTCACACACACACACACACACACATATCTTGTTACTTTTCAATCTCGTAATGACTTAACAATGATCGTATCGCAAATGCCGCACAGTAAAATGCTAGACAATATCACTAGACAATATCCTTCACTGTAAGCGACTGAAGTCCTGAAATATTCTTTTAGGGACACTGTATTAACCCCTCGGCGAAGCCATGGAGGATCCTGTGTGTTAACTACATCTTGCAGGCAAGAGGATAATGAAACTTTAATGAAGGAAGCAGATCGAATGTGGGCCCCCGTATCTGCCATCTAGTCTTAATTTCACAAACATAATTTAGGGCTTGTAGCTTTTGGACAGTAGCCATGCCTTCCGCAACCTCTTATTTCAGAGAGATCAACTACCGGAAGACCATCTGATATCAAAGTGCGAGCCGGCTGAATGCTGCTGGTGAGTTTTTGACCTATATATTTCACTTCCTTGTTTGCTCCTCCGCCCAAAGTGGATCGTGCCTCCAAAAAGGCATAAAGCGTGTCAGAGGAAAATGACCGATATAAAATGTCACTTTATCAGAGCCCCCATGATCTCAATAATTCCCTGGACTTAACGTGACTGGCGGGGCAGTGGGCTCTGGTGTGGTTGAGTGTCACCATATCCTTGGCAGGTCCCCGGGACGGCTAAATGTAGCCATAACACCAAAGTGCTGGGTTGGAGATGACACTTTGGTGTCATCTGTTCACCCCTGTCAGGCAAGTAACACACCCCCGGGCAATAACACTGCAGCTCTGCACATGCAAACATGCTTTGCGTGCATTCTGGGAACCGACCATGCACACACAAACACGAACGCCGCACAAGCTAGACAAATAATTTATGTTTCAGCCAAAACATCCCTGAAGGAAAAGGATATTTAAAGTTATGTGCCACAGTTAAAACAAGAGCATGTTGCCTTCTTCTCTGAGGCCTTTTTATTTAATTCCAAACATACTATTTTTTGAGAGCCACACTTGGTGTGTCCCATATATGAACCAGGTCAGATCAGTCAGAATCTCACCAAGGTTACCTGTATGTTATTAAGTGCAAATAAAGATTCATTTAACCTAGACTACTGCATACCTACAAGAATGATCCACATCAGGTTCCTTATTTACAGTCATACTGATAATATGTGCTAGGCTACAACAACCAGTCCTGAGGACTGGCACAATTTTGAAACCCGCACTATGCCGTGTATTTTCCTGTTAGAGTGAAGATCGTAATAATAAATAGTAACACTATGTCAAAATGATAAATGACTTTGGGCTCATGTCTGGTACATGCCTGTTTGACTGACAGTATAATTATTACACTTAAAAAGTTTCAATCTGCTAGAAATATGGGCATGTGTGTTACATGGTGAATATGTAAAACACTTCTTGGGTGTAAGCTATAAAATTCTGCAAGGAATTAAGGCACACAACCTCGAAATGAGTCACTGCTAATTAGACAGTGATGTTTGTTGTAACTTAGTGCCAATCCAACCATTTTAACAAGTGTACTGTAAAATCAGAATCTAAATTTACACACAGTAGGCTGTCCTGTGAAGGTCAACAAATATTTCAACAAAGACTCTGTAGTGCAAACCCCATCAGAACATGGAACTGGTACTCCTTTAGCCTGTGCGCTACTGCCGTTTGACCTCCACCACTAGGTGGCGCATAAATAAATAGGTTCCAGTGACACATGCATTTAATTGTGTTACATTTTCAACCACTTTATTCTTTAATTTTCAAATAAATAAGGGAGACATTGAGAATAAAAGCAAAGGAGAGGCTAAAGTTATATTGTTATTATGTGGGCTGAAATGCAGAAATGTGAACTGAGCCGATAGAGCACACGCTAGAGTGACAGTATTGTACCAGTGTGTAAACCTCAAATGCTGCTGTTCCTATGCACAATATCTACCATTGTTTAAAGCCCCCTGGTAGATACCCGGGGGAGGCAGATCAGCCTTGCATGTGACACGAGAAGCACTTCCGGTGAGAGCGGGCACACCCCACCAAAGTAAATGTCTCCTGCAGCACTCCATGGAGGATCTCACTATGCAAACAAAGCCACTATCATATGCCTAAAGAACAAGCAGTACTAGACTAAAAACGCCTGTTTGTTTTAGAGTAATTACATTAAAAATGGACTGTAGTCAAACAGGGAATGGAGGGGCGGGACACAAATCAGTAATGAAACCTCTGGTAGTATCGTTTTGCGATAACAACAGGGCTTCGGAGTATATTTGTTACATGTCCTTCCTTACAGGAACACCTGTACTAGAACAAAAGTGCTGATGGCATTTGTTCTTCGCTTTGAAACAAAGCAAATCTGAATGAAATACTGAAAAGAATAGACAGGGGTTCTAGACACCTGCTTATCCCCCCATGACCAACTGGAAATTCCTTCTACAAAGACGAACGGGATTAAATTGCTTTGTTATTCTCAGACACAAAGGAAAGATGCCAGCAGTTTGACAATGCCAACAACAAAGGCTGCTGTCACTGAGAAGGTGTACAATGCCACTCAAAGAGAACACAGCTCAGCAGGTATGAGATCTAAAGCAGCATATTTCGAGGCTTTTCTCACTGGAAACAGACTGTGCTTAATATGTTTATTTACTTTCTGAATCAATGGTCTGTGGAGTTTAGTGGATTAGGTGAGAAAGTCCTAGGAATTATATAGGAAACTGGATGTCGGTTACTGGCGGTATATTCCAAATCAGACTTCGGAGTCTGCAAAAAAAAAACATTCACCCTTCCTGAGAAAGCATGAATGGAGTCTCCTTCAGTCAAGCACAATGACTCATTCCAGCATTTCATCTCCATTTAAACACAAGGCACCAAGGCCAAGGGCAGGCAATAGGGGTTATGGATGAAAAGGGTCTCAGACAGGTCAGTCACAGAGCAGAACAAGAGTGAAAATCATTGACTTAGTTAAACAACAGACTGGATTATTATGGAGAAAACATAGACATCCTTGCTCCAAGAGAATCATGCAGTCTAAAAGCACTGCACATTAGACTAGAAAATGAGATCTCTCTCTTTTGCTTCTTGACCTGCTGATATATATCTCTTACCATTTCTAAATGGAAGAATATAAAATGTACTTAAACTATTCAGCGTTCAGCATTTATATAAATTACGCTTTTAAATCAATGACGTTTTTTGTGTAGTGCATTTCCACAAGCAATATATCATCAGCGTGTGATAAATTTTCCAAAGGAAATGAAAAGAAAGAAAAACCCATTTTGCAAATATGACAATGAATTAAAAATGCCGGACGCTTGTTTTACTGAGGTGTTGTGTTTAAGATTACTAAGATCCCTGATATAACAGCAAAGATTATATAAATTTCAGAGTGTATTTCAAGCAATCAGCTGCACACAGCGTTGAGCCTGCTGCAGTTGGAAGGATGACTGGATGAATGAACAAGTACATTTATTTGATTAGTATATGCTTTTATTCAAAGTGAAAACTGGGAAAGTAGTGCCTGGAGCAATTGGAGTTGAGGGTGCAATGGTAAGAGCATGTTGCTGACCACGGGATTTGAACCCATAACCTTCCTAGTGGAAACACAGTGCCCTAACACGTGCTATACCTGCCACCTCCACCCTCATACACTGGAAAACTTAGTTCGATAGGACAGCTCCAGCCACAACCGGCCAGTTCCTGCAGCAGACTGACATCGGTTTTAAATGTAATAGTTTCATCAATGCAGCGAGAGAGAGAGGGACGAATCAAGCACACCGTCCCTGCAAGGCCCGCCTGTGCAGAGGACGCCGCATTAAACCTGTGCCGGCGCTCACTCTTTACTCCATGACAGCTAATTTCCTGGCTGCCAGCTTGTGCGGACTACAGTTGTATTTAAGAAATACACCTGCGTCAAACTGCCAGGCAAGATCTGCCACGGAATCCAACTTTGGGCATTTGAGAAAGCAGAGACGCGATCAGTAATAAGGGAATAAAACCTATACATCTTGATAGGTGAGACCTAGTAAAAATAAGGAGGGTCTCTTTCAAGGCTGAATAACAAATTCAAGGCTGGTTCTGTGCCCAGGGACGCCATCCTCACTGTCCTACATGCCCTCCACACGCCTTTCATGGATTTATGCATTGAGACGTACCCGCTTAGGCACCTACTTCCAGACAAAGACAGAACAGTGACAGGCAGACGTACGCCCCATAATTTTCGTCTCTCTGGCCCTTGATTTCAACCTCTAAAACTTTTCGACTTTTAAACCAGCTTCTAGGAGATGACAGAGTTGCGCGAATTTGCTTTCACTCATACAAAAAAGCCAATAAAAAAAGTATGGCTCAGCCCATTGTGCATTAGAAAGTTGTGCCACATTCCCAATCTCCCAAAAACAATAAAAGACGGAGCTCTCCTATGGGTCTTCTGGCAGATGATGTCGAGTGAACATTCTCCTTGTGGCTTCCACAGCGTTTTCAGTTTAAAGATTAATCTATGAGAGCTGTATAAGAATGGTTGGGACATTAATATTAATTAAGCAGGGAAACTTGAAATTAATCAACTACACAATTAAAATGCCAGCCACATAAAATCCAGATAATACAAATTACCATATTTGGTGGTCAAATTAAGTGTTTGAAAATAACTACAAAGGAACCACTAAGAAAAAAAAAAAGGAAATTTCATTCCATAAGCTTAAAAGGAGCTAGCGGTACTTACCTTGATTATAACATGTGCTTAAGATTGTCAAGAGACTAAGGAGGCATGTCTAATTTCTGTCTGTCCATCACATATCGCAAAAGCCAATAACACCAAGCGGCAGGGCTGAATGTCTGTGGACGTGGCCTTATCACTTTCCATGTCACCCTAATACTACATATACAGAGAGACATGTACACTTTGCACTGACGTGCAGCGACACATTCCTCCAGACAGGCAGATGTTTTGCAGAGGAAGACACCCAATACTCACATCTGAATTAAAGCGCAGCTGGCAGATGCTGCAGGAAATAACTTGCTTTTTCTTTGGAGGGATGGAGACCCCGAATGTGTGGTTGATCACGGCTTTCTGCACAGGGTCCATCTGGAGGACAAGCACAGAGGAGAAGCGGCGGTTAATGGTAGCCCAGCCCATCCCTGTGCTCATGTTAGAGGAGATCCTGGAGTCCCGGAGAAAAACTGATAAATACTGGTTGAGTTTGGGGGTTTCAGAAAAGGAACCATAATTGTGTTTGGGACAAAATCATGGTAGACAGAATAAACACTACAGATGGATGAAAACAAAGACAGGTGCGGATATAATGAATGGGTTCCTCCTGCTTTAGCATACAGTAGAGATGCTGTGAGCTCTTTGTTTTTCACGCCCTTTAAGATGCCGGTAGCTATTTCCAAACATACCCTCAGGATGCAGTGTCAAGGTGAAGGATAAGGAGGTGTGCTAGATGAAGAGCCAATTCGGTCGCAATGAATCCAGCGCCAAGTAGGTAGATCTGTCACATTCTGAAACAAACCTCATGCTTTCTTCTAGGCACCTGGGGTCTCGCATATGACTTTGGCAGCAGTGCGTCTCAGCAATTACGGGTGAGAAAGCAGAGGAAAATGAACATAACCACAGGCAACTGCAACTCAGCTGACCACCGTCTGATTACGTAGCGACTCAGAGACTGACAGAAATCAATGACAAATAAGTAGCAAGCAAGTTGAATGTAAAAGATGCAGAAAGACAGAGGAGCAAGAAAGGAGTTCGAATGACGGCTGGAAAATCATAGCCGAGTACCTGGAACATGTGTAGGATCTCCATATGGGTTCAAGAGGTGTATGGAAGATAAGCAGTGATCGGCCTCAGGACAGTGGTGTGAGTATACCGCGGTAAGTACCCAGCAGCACTGCTAAACAGTGAATGCAAGGATTCTATTACTCCTTCTGTTTTGCTTCCTCTCCCTCTCTCTCTCTCTCTCTCTTGCTCCTTCTCGCTCTCTCTCTCTCTCCCTCACGCGCACACACCTGCCGGCCTGTCAGCTGATCTTCGGAGACCCTGACTCCTGATTACTACCGAACGTGCGATGAGCGTCTGGTAACGGCGGAGCGCCGGGGTGTCACTTCACTCACGGTGAGAATCAAGAAGCAAGTCCATTAAGAATTTATATGTTATTACTCACAGGCAAGGTGAGTTACAGAAAAGTCAGAGGGCACCACTCTGCCTCCCCTTAAGTAATACGGCTACTTTTAATCTCGGGATGACCGATGATGCTCTGCCGAGTGGGTGCATTTCCCGAACTCGCCCCGTCTGCCCCAAAAAGGCTCCTTTGAGTAGTATGACAGCCCTGAAGACTAACTAAACCTGACAGATGGCCTTTCGTGTGCACTAATGCAGTACACGATTTCAGCACGCAGATACCCAAGGGTGTCCAATAATCGCAGTGGGCTCCGAGGGGCAGGCACTTGAGATCATGTCTCATTTATGAAAACAAAGAGCAGAGCCTCTGCAGGCCTGCCCACATGACAACACACGGTGTTCTGCAAGGAGCCGTTTGGTAATCTTTAATTAAAGCGTCCCGTTATATAATTTCAGGGACAGCGATATCCTTTTATATAAAAATACCCTCACATGAAAGGTAAAGAGAGCACATGACGCTCTGAAAGGCGCCAGCTGCTGGGAGCTCTTTAGCGTACATTTAATTGGCTGTTTGCTTTTTTCCTGACCTTTCTGAACACTATACATCTATAGACTGCGTTAAAAAATGTATTTTACTGCTGTTTTTTCCCCCTGTCCATGCTATTCATCACCTGAATGCTGGAGAAATTCCATTTAAAGGTTAGCTTTTAGCTATCACTCAGGCGTGGTTAATTACATTTCAGCAACAAGCAGCGGCACAACAAGGACAGACTTCAGGCACCTTATTACCGAGCAACCAATCCCGATCCCGTATGTCATCCCTCTCTCCTTACAGATCTACTCAGTGTAATGTAAAAAGTGATTGGAAATCAAGTCCTGTTTAAATATTACCTTCCTGGCCACTCAGTGTGCCAACTAGGACTGCAGTTCTATCGAAACACCAGCAGAAGAACATGAGCATGTTAAAATAAACTTAAAAAAAAAAAACAAACAGGTCAATTGCAGGAAAAAGAAAACTGCAGGGAAAGTGAGCGGAGCACTGGGTCGATGGCAGCGTCCCGAAAGGAGGGCGTTCTGAAAAGCGAGGCTGTATCCAAGGTCTGCTGGCGATCCACAGCAATGGCTCACGCATCTCAAGTTAGTTGAAATGAAACTTAATTTGCTATTTGTACAGGTACAAAGGCACAAGGTCACTGGAATTTGTCTCGATTTGGTCAAGGTTTGAAAAGAACCGACAAAACTATGCCATACAGAAACAAAGATGTGTCCAGGTTGTTACTATTAATTTAATAAACTTAAATAGATAAGAAAGATAAACTGGGAAGACAGATGGATCCAATCTAAAAGCCCAAAAAAGTAGGATCCATTAGAAGCAAGCAAAACCAGGTTTCTGTTTTGAGAACATAATCCAGGATAACAGCACCGTAAATCCTAATGGTGTATCCCTTAGCCACATGCCCTACACATGTTCTCCTGGCCATGCTCACGAAGAATGCCGTTCCAGCTCTAATGCATGCAGACGAGGATGTCGTTCCATTGATTTTGCAACGAAGAACACTGTTATCTTTGAATCTGAATTAGTACCTCTGTTTCGATAACTTTGATTTGTTCTCAAACAAGCGCAACCAATTCCTAGTGTCTGCAGGAATTTTAATGGGCTGTGGGCACCATTGTGTGTGTGTCCAATACTGTACAGAGCAGAGTAACCGCAGACAACTGAATGACACCATACCGTGCCAATGATTTTTAACTATGCCACGGCCCACTCAATGAATCAGCCTGAAAATTTTATCCATTCCATATTTTTAACTGCGTCTCAGAAGATCAAAGCCGGATAGATGTCTTTCAATAATCTAATAAATCTTTAAAAGCTTTTAACGCAACCCAATTCATTGCCTTTAAAAGGATTAGCAGTGATATTTTAACCAGCTGGCTTGAATTTCATATGAGGAGAGGGTCCACCGTTTAATGCATTGTCTGTTTACATATCCGAGTGTAACGATGGATTCAACACTCCATCTATCCCCACAGTGCTAATGAAAGCCCACAGAACGGATTATGTGCTAATACACTAAAAATAACAGAACTGTTAAAAATAAGTTTTTCCCCTTAGCATGAAAAATACAAGGCAGTGATCAGGGTGCCGCTTTCTTTAAGTTACGTTTAGTATAAGATGTGAACCACTTTGGACAGCAAGAGCTGATGACACTAACTGCTGATTTTGATATTTTTAGCACTGAAAAACAACAGCTATAAGTCATATAAAGCCCTGTTTATTACTTTAAATCAAAAGTTTCTTTGATCAAAGGATTCTTTAAAACTATGAAACAAGTAAAAGATATTTAGCGATAATGGTATGTTAGCGATCGGTCAGGTTTGTGAAGCCTGGGATGAATTCACATTAATGATGTCAGATATTTTCTGGCCTCGATCCACAGCTGCTCTTGTTACCATGGAGAAGAAACACAATCATCATGAAGGGTGGCATGGTCAGCATATGAATAGCTAACTTTCTTAATCAAAAACAGCCAATCATTAGTTCTTATAAAAGAAGATAAAATCTCAAAATAAGGTCCGCAGGAATGTCAGCAAATTACATACATTACTTACTGCAACCAAATTAAAAGAACGATAACCTTTCTCATTTGTAGGAAATACTTCAGCTGGTGGCATCATTATACTGAGATTACATATAATTGAGTTCTCTTTCAATACTGTGATTACAGCTTTGAGCAGCAGTTAATTTCCAGCAATAGCAGTACTGCAGTTCCTTTGTTCCTTGAGACAACAGAAGCTGAGCTAAACACACTTATTTGAGAGAGACTGATTTTGACAGGCTGCCATGTCCTGAAGCGAGACTTCTACTTCCACTGTCACATCAGGCCTTAGGAGGGCTGCAGAGAGGCTAGCAGTACAGCCAACACACAGTTAAAGAAGACCAGCCCCTCAATTTCTCTGAATGTTTAAGTTCATCAGATCTCTCCACTACCTGCCGACATCATGAAACCTGCATTTTGGGGAAAGAAAGGCAAAAATCAATTTTTACTCCTCTCTGGTCAAAGTGGACATTGCTTTCAGGATGGGTGCGGGCAGCGGATCGATGCCCAAGGGCCTTCACTTCGCTCAGTATGCAAGCAGCATCTCTGTCACACATGCACAGACTTTTTAAATTGACTCACTGATAATTGCAAATTAATAGCTAGGAGCTGAACTCTGCCTGCAGCACCAGATCTTTGTAGTCTTTCTGAAGTAAGGGAGGTATTGTTCTCCGTTTCCTGTTTGCTGATGACGACACAATTGCACACCGCTACTGTTGAAATGTCGCAACAATCTGGCCTTTGAAAGTCACACTCGGACCGCCGAACGCTGATGGCACGTGAGGTGGGAGGCGCCGTGAAGGCGAGCACTAGCGCTACTTACACTATGACTTACGCCAAGCTTACCGTGTTGAAATTGGGGAAGAGCCCAGCTGGAGAACTGGTATCCACTGAGAAGGACATGAACGGTTTCATATCGAGCGTGGACTGCATCATCAGAGGAGGTGTCCGCACCAGAGCAGGAAGGGTGTTGCTATGGCATGAACTTCCTGCAAAGACAGCGAGAGGAGAGAGAGCAGAAGGGAGAGGTGACACAGGCGCATTTGACGCAGAGAGGAAGATCTCCGGCACTTTCTTCTCAGAGCTCTACAGTGGCCCGCTTAGGATGAGGGGCACAGCCCAGTGCGGGCAGGTTTCTGGCAGAGGAGCTCGTCGGTATGGGGATGTGAACATGGCATGCAGATCACTTTGCCCGGTAGGGTGTTGTGACCCAGGCGGTATCTCCTGGCTGTGAGGATTCAGCTGCAGGCCCAGGAGGCTACTGCAGCCCGACCTACTGCCGAACTCACAACACCTACGTTACGTTTGTGACACTCAGACACATCGACCCGCCCAAACATCTCCGTCAGCATCCAGGAGCCCTTCTGGGTGTCAGCAGCAGTTGCACACTGAGCCTAACTTTTGCACTTTCACCAAACACAGATGTGAGAGTGTTTGCTTGTGCCCTGAAATGGGCTGACATTCTTGTTTCAGGGTGTAGGCCGGCCTTTGCTGCTGTGTATAGGCTCCAGACCCCACCCCTGCATCCCTGATCAGGATAAGTGGTTATAGTGGATGGATGGATTGATAGCAGGCACTAAGGAACTATGCACTAGTTAATCAAGACGCATGCAGTGATGCATGCCAGACCGCACGATCTCAACCACAAGAGCTGCCAACCAGCTGGAGGAAAACAACGACCAGATGTTCAACCAGGAAATACAGATGACACGCAAGACCCCTTTTACCCTTTTTTTTTTTTGTAAATGCATGCATGTGGAGCGGCAGCAATCCAAATGATTTAACGCTTTCTGGAGGAACGGGCCACCTGTTTAATTCCTTGAAGGCTCAGGATCCAAAAAAATGCCAGATGCATATAGCACACGCACAGAGCATTGCAACACTCCTGCTGAATATTGTGCCCAGGAGATTTGAGATTCTCCTCTCTGCCACGGTGAAAGTCAGTATCTCAAGTCTTGCACTGATTGGGCAGTGATCACCAAATGCATCACAAGCCTGGGGCATTGGGTGCTGAAGTCCTGAATGAATCTGAAAGAGCCTTGAGTGATTTTTTTTTTTGTCTATTTTTTTTTGTTTTAACAACCCTGCTCTCAGTTTGAGAATTCCACACACCACAAAGGTTCTACACCAGGGCTGCGTTTCCCAAAACCTTCACAGTGCTGCGATCATAGAGAGAGAATTCAACATGATGACCCTCGGACAGATTAGGTCTTTGGGCTTAAGCTCCTGATGTCTTAAGATCCTATCGACGTCCCTAGTGATCGTCACTGTCACAGCCTCGGCGGTTCAACATCACAGCTTCGCTGCTCTTATCCTGACTCTGGCAAAGCTGAAAAATGCACCACAGCACAGAAGGAAAATCAGGCAAAGAAAGCAATAAATGATCCATAATACAAAAGCAAGGGAAATTACAGGATTTCTGCTGAGGGGGCAGGAGTTACAGTGATTAATTTCACATAAATTAAAATTAAAAATTTGAATTAAGGATTTGGAGACATCACATACAGATTTCTACAAAAAGCCTGGGAATACAGAACATTGTTTACATACAAGCAGGAATAAATCTGCAAGTTGACGCAGACAAGCCAGTGTCTCAGCAGTGAACCACCCTTCCAGAAAAACGCAGGCAAGCACCTAATGTTCAGTTAGTTACATGCAAGTACCTAATGTTCAGTTAGTTACATGCAAGTACCTAATGTTCAGTTAGTTACATGCAAGTACCTAATGTTCAGTTAGTTACATGCAAGTACCTAATGTTCAGTTAGTTGCATGCAAGTACCCAATGTTCAGTTAGTTGCATGCAAGTACCTAATGTTCAGTTAGTTGCATGCAAGTATCTAATGTTCAGTTAGTTGCATGCAAGTATCTAATGTTCAGTTAGTTACATGCAAGTACCTAATGTTCAGTTAGTTACATGCAAGTACCTAATGTTCAGTTAGTTACATGCAAATACCTAATGTTCAGTTAGTTACATGGCCCCGTCTGTGACATTAAGGTTTTTAAAAACATAAACCAGAACCAATTACGAGATGATCAGTGTTTAGCTGTTTATATTTAATTAGGGAATGACTAACTCGTAAATTGTGCATCGAAGTACATTTCATTTAAAGTGATAGCAAGTAATCGCGGAGGAAGTACTGACATTTGAAAGAATGAAATGAAGAAAAAAAAATTTGTAATGAAAAGTAATCTTATTACCACTTACACAAGGCCATTGTCATTATAACTTTAACAGTATTTAAAGGAGGGTGCGTGTCCCTCCTTTCACACACATATATACTGTATGCCCAGTACATAAAATACAACATAAAGTTATTCAAAGGCATGGAGCTGCACTAAACAAGAACAATGAAAAGAGAAATAGGCAGAATTTGTACGAAAAATTAGTCTCCCCTACTAATATGCTTCTTTTTACTTATTGGTATCGTACATACATGTAATAATATCTAATAGGTACTATGTACGATTGTGTATATATTGAATACACTATGTATGTGCATAAATGACTATGCGTGCGTAAATGATTACCACAAACAAGACAGCTTTTTGAAATGAGAAGACTGAGTTCTGCCAGCTTCGCTCAAGGCTGCTAAATCAAAGGAGGGAATGTGGCTTTTTCTGACCTCATTCCAGTTTTTCATCTCTTTTGTGTTGTACTTCAAGTAATTGTGGAGAGTGTGGGGAACAATGGTTGAAGACTATTAGGGGGCACTGTGAACTCGTCTTCCCCGCTGCTGCCTCTGTGATCAGGATTGTATCTTGGTTTTCTTAATGGTGGTCAAGGCCAGCCATTAACTCTGATGACAGCATGGGCCCTGGCTCCACAATGGCCTGTGATTGTTCATCAAACTAAGATGAAAGAGCATAACACTCCTGTGGTCCCTGTGTGGGCACGTTTGCATGTAAGGAGGGTTATTTGTGTGTGTACACTTGTTTTAGTCCTTGTGTACCTTCAAGTGATTTCTTTAATGAATGATCAGTCCACATATGTGTGTGTGTGTGTGTATGTGTGTGAGGGGAACTTCAAATTAAATTGCCTAGATTAATTTTTCAACCCCCTTCTAAGAAAACACAAAGGCTTATGCGAATTGGGGGTTGTAGTGATTCACATTGCCAAAGAGGTCAAGTTCAACAATGGGGAATAATTGTCACAGCGGTCTTTTTTATTCCACAGAACAAGTCAACGATAGAGATGTAGATGTAGATGTTGACCTTTTGCTTCTCAACCCACGTCTCCTAAAATACCTCATCAATTCAGGGAGAAAAACCAATTAAGAGCAATGCTTGTTACCTGGGTAACAATGCTGAGTACAGCTCGATAGTGCAGAAATATTACGGCAAAAGGAAAGGAATTTTATACATCGAAAGAGTGTGGCATAGAGAGAGAGCAAGGAAGACAAAGAGTGCCTTGCAGCAAACATTTACATTGTGAAAACTGTTTAAGCATAGAGAGCAAAGATACTTGAAAGCAGGGCAAAATGTCTAGAAACTTCTGGTTTGGATACTATCAAATATCAAATTCATATATGACCATGTTCCGAAAACACACGCCCAGATCCTGACAGTGGAGTCCAAACTCGGCCAGAGCCCTTTGTAAGACCCAGTCTTCTTGGCTTATTTCATGTCCCCTTCGGTGACACCGAAACTGCTGTCTCCGCTTCTTGTTCCTTTACACTGTTTTATGAAACACATCTTCACTCCTGTACTGAAATGAAGCCCCTATTCCTTGCTCCTATTCCTGTTCCACATGGTTCTGCCTGCCATCTCTCCAGCAGCGGGTCATAGAGGTACATTACACGTATTCATTAAGGGCTTCTGTCCTCTCTATAGTGACCACCCACGGGCTACTGTGAAGAGAAATACCTCATTAGCAAGCAGTAGAGTCTGTCCTCTGCTTAAAGTTTCTACCCTTTCTTGTAGGTACTCGCACTTACAAGTGTGAAGACTTGATTATGGATTATGAATCAGATGAAAGGACATTACGTCAGGAGGTAGAGAACAACCGAAAGTTAATTATGGTACTTCCTCTCCTTGGACACGGTTTGTGAAATCAGTGAGTAACACTAAAAGTTTTCATGAGAAAATCTGGCATTAGTCCTCCAGGTAAAAATACACAATAATGTAGCTGCAAGCAATGTGAATTGCAGATCCTGCTTCATGTTTTATAAGCCTCTGTTTCACATCTTTTGGAAATAAATCCCTTAATGAGATACGCCATTTCAGAATATGTCTACAGAGCCTATCACAGAAACAGTCTGCTGTCTTTTACAGAAAAAAAAAATGTAAAGATATTATAGGCACTGTATGGTTCAAGAGAACCATACAGTGAAAAACCAAACATCGAACAGCCGGGGCTGTGCTGTGTCCGATGCACGTCGCTCTCGCTTCTGCACAGGGTGGAGTCCTGTTTGATCAGCATCCTGTGTGAAGTTCAGCCCGCTCACACTGACCACACTCAAGCACTTTCATAACTCTGCCGTGACCCTTATCAGAGACTCCCTTTGCAACTGAAACAGCTTGCAGCTCCACAAGCCCCTGCAGCCTCCAGGCAGCCCAAAACTACAGGAAAATCAGCATGAAAACTGGGCCAACTTTACCTGTCCCCACGCCTCCCCCATCCATGCAGTGCCAACCACAGCCTCTCCACTGCACAGCGTCTATCATCTCACTGGAGTGTGCAGCCCAGCCCCGCCTCTGGGACTCTCCCAGTTTTTGCGATAGGCTTTTCAAAGAGACTGAGCACATTAAAAAAAAGAGCAGCAGATGTCTTTGCTGTGCATATATATTTCTAAATGTTTTTTTATCCCCTCGGTTGCCAGAGGGATGTGAATGTCTAATTTCACACTTCACTTTCCCCCCAGTACAGCTGGGTGTCTACTGTGTTTAAATTTTTGAGCACAACAGCTGTCTTTATCCTGGAATTTCTAACAGCCAACCAACCCAGTGCCTCACCAGCACTAAATCCAGCTGCAGTGGTATTTCTCTCAGTTTCATATATTAACCCCCTCCACCGCCAAGCTATTACAGGGGGCTGTGACATTTTCTATGCACGGCGAAGGTCTTCAGGCTCCCGTGGCGAGGTTGACTTTCGACTTACGTTTCCTCACGACCATTACGACCTCTCCACTCAGAATGGGCTAGACGACTGCGAATCAAAAAGAGCACGGCGGGATATTTTTTTTTCTTTTATCAAAGGTTAGCGGGACCTCTGCTTCAGCATACCCAATCAAGTCTTTATAAGACCGTTCCACCTAATAGTCCGAAACATTCTGCAGACTTCATCCGATGAGAATCTGCGAAAAGGTCGCCAAGAAATTAAAAGTGTTCTTTGCGCTTATAGGAAACCAGACTTATCGCTCTTTGCTGATAACTTTTCTGAATCACTCATTATTAGTCACTAAAATTTTCCTTATTAGATTATAGACCCTGTGCTACTGTGCTGATGCTGAGAGTTCTGTGAAGAGACAAGTCCAATAATCAACAATTACAGTTAGATTTAGCATAATATTAATGATTCATACCTTGGAGTATGCTGACAATGGGTGACAGTGATATTAAAGGAACAGTGCACAAAGAAGGTGAGGTGTCCCTTTGGGGTTCTGCTGAGAGGGGATTTCAATTGTGACAAGAATCAGATTCAGTGTGAGACAACAATGACTGAGGCTGAAGCAGGGTTGACATATTCATTCTACACTAATAGCCAATGTACAATGCCCTTTGGAAATGCAATTTGGGAAGCAGTTATTAGTAGTCAGTCTGGTCTTACTTTAATCCTGCTTACAGGTTTGATGATACACATGAGATGTTATGATTTATTGGCTGAGGAAAAGACCCCGTTTGCCCCCGAAATGTAGTCATTTTAAATGCTTTTTCTTTTTATGAGTGCGGTAGGATTCCATCCAAAAAAATCTTTTTATGTTCTTTTAGAAAGTCAGATTGCATTTCATAGGGTGTGGATCACAACATAAAGTTTCCAATAAGTACTTTCATCGTTACATATTCATTGCACCATGAATGTGTGAGAAACTCAGCATTAGAAAATGCAAAATGTACAACTACCGGTGAAAGAGTCACGTGATACAATTTCCTTTGGGTATTTAGGAAATGAAGTGGAATAAAGCTGTGTGATTTAATATAATTTTGGGCGGAGTCACAGGCTGCGGACACAAGCTGAGGGGGGGTCAGCCACATCACAGCTAGGTCTCCTGACCTGACCACGTGATTGGCTGGCGTGAGCAGAGTGACGCTGTAACATTTCCCTCCCAACACAACAATACAGTGAGATAAAGAAGATCTGCGTGTCAAATAGGACCAATTAGTCAGCGCAACCCCCCTCCTCGGTGACAGCATGTGAGGTGAGTGTTCATGCTCAGTGAAGCAAAGAAGGCGGGATAGCTGCTGGTCACCAGCGCTCCTGGCTTTAATGTCACGAAAGCAGGCTGTTCCTGTGCTGGGGCTCAGGTGTGCGACAGACTCATCTATGGTAGCACAAGGCTGGAAGCCATGAATGCGGGGCGCTGGAACCTGCTACATAGTGTGGGAAAAGATATGAACCTCCCACCAAATATACGGCCCCCAGGACAAAGCTCAAAAGAGCCACGTTGAGCAGTGAAAACAGAGAACTGGAATGCAAAAAGTCGAAAAGCTGAAAGGTGACTCGTTTAGGATTTTATCTGCGGAACTTTGCCGAAACACGGTACGGTGCCAGCGTCGTGTCCGGCGTTTCTATCATACTGTGCTTCTAAAACCGCAGCAGAAGAAGAAAATCATGACCATGACATCATATTTTCTCTGGCTCCAAGGGTAACTAGCTAAGTAGAAGCACACGGTTGAAAATAGAGCAGTATAAGTCCATGCCTTAAGAGGTATTTGTAAAATTAAACTGGAGGGGAACTGATTTAATTCCAAGAAATTTCTCTGTTGACAGACAGGGGGACAATTTCCGATGGCAAAAAGGCTGCAGATGCTTCGGATTAACCGCACCCGGTGCCCCTGGGGTACCAGTTTATCATCCATGCGACATTCATTTCATCATTCACTTTCCTTTGAGCCCACTGTGCATTTGAGACCTTATTTAATGCCCAAATCAGGCATGAAGTTAAGTGAGAGGCCCTGTCAGGTATCAGACCTCTGCATGAAAATTCTACACAGGGTGCGTGTCTGCACAGGTTGTGTGTCTGCACAGGGTGCGTGTCTGCACAAGTTGCGCGTCTGCACAGGGTGCGTGTCTGCACAAGTTGCGCGTCTGCACAGGGTGCGTGTCTGCACAGGGTGCGTGTCTGCACAGCCTGCTAAGGGGATACAACAATAAATGTACTGGGACTTGTGAGTCATCTGGAGTCTGAGGGATGCATTCTGTGCAAAGGTTTCCACTGACAATTTCACTTACATCATTTGTTATTATTATTATTATTTTAGAAAAATGTCTGAACAATGCAACCAACTGTAAAGGCAGTCTCAAGATACAAAACATTTTGTAGAACAGATTTTTTGGCTTAAAATGTTTTGTGATTATCATGTGATACCAAGGGTGAAATCATGATGTCATCAATAAAGAGTACGTGCACCCCCAAAGAAAAACAATTAAATTAAATAAGGTTCAATATTTTCTCAGTAAAATCTGCAAGTACCAGGTGAACCTTCAGCTACATGCTGTTCAGTGAGTAAAAAAAATTGAATACCACCATAAATCCTTAACTGATTGTAGTGTTAAAGTTAGTATTATTACGTCATATAGAACCTGATATACTTCAGCTATATAAAATGTCAAAATAAATATCACGAGGTAGAGTCCATAAATTTAGTTAGTCATTTCATTGGACAAATGTGTACATGCTGCATTCTGTAAACCAGTTAGGCATGAGTGGTCAGTTATATGGTTACCAACCACCACTGTTCATCGAAAAATCTAATAAACAACTAAATTTCATTTGAGCGCAGACATGCTACCTTGAAGGATAATAGTATTTAAATAGGAATGTGCACTTCGACCTAAAAGTCCCTTGACAACATGGGAACATTTAATTAGCGTAAGTGGGCAACAAAACATGGATTCAGTTCCAGCAAAGGCAACATGACACATCCATCATCATACGTGGTCAAGTCATTTTGTCTCTCACAAGGTTTTAATTTTACGCACATAAGTATTCAGAAAAAAGCCTTGAACTGGAGAGAGAAAGCCCTTCCTCTTAGGTCATCACTGCCCACACTGCCTACTACATCTCCCATGCTGAGGATATGATGAGGAGAGGAGAATCCAGCAGAGCGA
Organism: Paramormyrops kingsleyae; assembly: GCF_048594095.1. NCBI lineage: Eukaryota > Metazoa > Chordata > Actinopteri > Osteoglossiformes > Mormyridae > Paramormyrops > Paramormyrops kingsleyae. Next base: position 13,636,392 of record NC_132812.1, read on the forward strand.
CATCATCAAACCCTGCCAGGGAACATCTGTCCGACACATGATTATTTGATCAGAAACCAGCATTTTTGTTAAATTGTTGGCAGTTTATTTTGTGTCTTTGAATGCATAGCACAGAAAATCCAGCAGTCTGAGAACAATTTGTTATTTCTGACCATAAACACAGGAGACCTCATGCAGCATCTCTAAAAATGGGAATGCAAGGATTTGATTCATATTCCAAATTCAATTAAATTGTGTTCAGCTTTATACATAATGCCTGTCCCAATGTGGCTACCCCACGTCACCCTGCATACGCGGCTTTGAGCCTATTCATGTCTGAATAAAACGTACTTTTAACAGCATAACTTTTAACCTCACATGTTTCTCTAACAAATTACACGTTTAAATTCTGTTAGAAAGCACTTGACAAGCTTGGAAATAAACTGATGGCAATACAATTAAAACAGGAGAATTCTGGGTAAAAAAAAAATACTATGATGATTGCAAAAGAGGGATCCACATCCTACGAAAGGGGCAGCACGAAAACCTTCTGTGGGAGGGAGCTGACGGGGGAGGGCCTTTACCTCTCCTACTGGGTAAACAAGTGACTCAGAGACTAAACTATTTGGCTACTGGTGTGAGTCAGTCCACCTGTACGCAGCATGGATGGGAGCGGGAAGCTAAAAGCAGAGTGTGCATCTAGGTCAGCACGCCCGTGTTTACCCAGTAATAAAGCACCCTTAAGTCTACCTAATGCCATATTCTGCAGCCGTCAAGACTGTACATCCCAACCTTAATTGAATGAGGGGTGTTTTGTGTGTGTGTGTATGAGATAGACAGATTGGGAGTGAATGGTTTCTCCACAATGGGTGGGTACGGCCCTTCCGGGAGGGAAGCCATAGTGAGGCAATCAGCCCCTAGCTGCAGGAACACCTGAGTTCTCAGCTGCAAGGACAATGAGGGCAGACGGCCACCACCAATCAGGCCAGCAAGGCGAGCAAAAACGCGGCGGCATGCGACTGATTTTAAGTGGAGCTGAACTGGAACGCGGAGTAAACACTGCGGGATGGCGGCCCCGCAAGGTGGCAAAATTCAGCTGAGAAAGACACAATATAATCTCTTTCATCACGCCTGCAATCTGCGCTTGCCTAAGCAGCGACTATGACTTTAACCACAGATTCAATGTGCCTCTCTCCGACTTCTGTGTGAAATTGTCTCTCTGGACACAGTCAAAGCTGATAAAAATCAAAATTCATGTCCTTCAAACAACCTCAGCTCTGAGGAAAAAGTTTTCAGTCACCAGTATTGACATGAAACACCCTTCTTGGTCATTGTTCATAGGTGTTCATCACCTTGAAATATTTAATCAAGGTATGTATATACAGAGGCATCAAATAACATTTTTAGGATTGTACCTTTTATAGGGTAGTTATTTATGGAGTATTTTTGGAGCACAGCTGGGTTGTCCGTTGTCAATAACAGCATGTTACTAAGTTGATCTTTAACCATGAAGAACTTGCACCAATGCCAGAGAGCGAAGCGTCATAAAAACAATTGGCACATTTCTATAGGACAGAGGAAATGTTTAAGGCAACCAAAACTTGTGTTGAAAATACAACAAAACCATTAGGGACTCATATATTAACAGGGCTTCTGGCTTTGATAGTCATTAACTGGGGAAAAAAGAGGAATATGAAAGAAAAAATGGAAAATGAAAATAATCTGTGAAATCATTGAATGTATTCACTTGTAAAATGTGCTGGAGCATCTGCTCTTCAAAAGAAGAAAAACAACAAGATAAAAATCTTCGATCACTTGATCTATGGTTCACAGCAGGAAGAAAGCTAATAGTATTAGAAGCAAATGCTGTTTAATGCTACAAAAAGTTCTGGTGCCAGTTGAACGTGATGCTGGTAAATTACACAAAATGAATCAATTAAACATAATTGCTCATTATATGCAGAAATCACAAAAAAATGGAGAACCAGCATACAAACAACACTTCGAAATCCTTCTGTATAGAGTAACTTAAATATATAAAAATCCATTTGTAGCCTTGGTTATTGAATTTAATGTGTTATGGTTGTGCTAGTTTTTCAGACAATGAGGTGGCTTTGTGTTACGCTTCTTATATTTCCCTCTGTAAGCGTTCTTATTCTGAGAATGAGTTATGCGTTCTGTGCAAATCAGTCTCGTAAACCGATTTTACCAGTAGCTGGTCTTGTTTTGGCTCTGTAGTTTCCAAGGAAACAAAAAACAGCAAGAAGTTCCTTTGCATGACCCCCACAACATCAACAAACTAACAGCAGGACTTCACTTTCTACCGAAAATAATGCCCCCTTATACAGAATTATGCCCTCTAAACTCTGAGCTCTGGGTTGTCTAAGATGGACAAATATTTGCTGACATTATGCCACTAGCCTGGAGTAACATGCCATTAATGATTCTGTGAAGACAGACGTTGTGTTCCTGTTTTGATTTTTTGTTTACAGAATTTGCGACTTCCCTCCAATACACTGGCTTATTAAACTTAATAGGATTTTATTTTCGGCATTGTGCACCCTGCAGGTATCGCAAAATATTCAGAGATGATCTGGTCTAGGAAGCTTTTTAAAGGTTGTATCACAAATGTTCGTAAATGCTTCTGTGATAGCCGACACAAACCTTGAAAATGCCTCATGTAATGTTGCGGGGACGGTGTTGTCCTCAAAATAGGCACATACTGTGTTACCATGCTGTTGCCATTGCTGTATTTTTTCCCTAAAAAAATCTTACTAAACTGTTGACAGCAATTCCAGCTTTCACATTAAACTCAAAGTCAAACAAAGTGAAAGTTACATCTGTCATCGTAATCACTACTGTAACAAACAACATTCAACCAAACCATAATAATTTTGTGCCTTATCACATTTGTCAAGCAGATTTATTTCCAGATAATTAGCACATCAAACAAAAAGTCAACATCACACAAGTGTTCTGTGCTAAGGTGGGTCATACACCACTGCAGAACAAAGTGCACCACAGAAACCAGCAAAAGACAGCACCACAGTACACACCAACTTTACTCATAAGTAGACTAATTGATCTACATTTTATGTGAAGTACTAATATGAGTGTTTACATTCCTTACCGTATGGACTACATGGTGTGATTACATGCAAAGTAGTGTGAAGATGATTTTAGTTATGAGCTAAGAACAAAAGAAAACAAAGAGATTCTCTCAAAGACAAGTTATGTAGTAAAAGTGTAAGAACACTGTATGCTTTAATGTTAGATAAAATAAACAGAGACATTATAAAACCTGATTATGCAAATTCTCCCTCAATAAAACCCATAACTAGCTTAAATAAGTGTGTTGAGGAATATGCTATTAAACTTTAATGATGAAAATATGCAGTGACTGGAGCGGAGGCATGTAATTAATGTTTAAATTTAGCACAGTGCTGGTGGTGATTCGTCGCTGAAGTATAATTTTTTTTTTTTTCTAAAAAAAAGCAGATGAATGTTCCCTGAATTTCTTGTTCTGTTGACATCACCAAAACAGAGCAGAGTTCTGATTCCTCATTACATCCCTTGATTTCATGTGCTTACCTCAGAATAAGCACAGCAGAAGATCAACTACACCAAATTAAACTCACAACTATTTCACCTAGCAAAGCTTACACTGAGGAGATCTTGCTGGCACTGCTGAGGTCAGCATAAGGCCAGTCAAAGACTCCAGTATCAAAACAGATCTATCTTGTGACCAATGGGGCTCAGTCAATGACAACCACGTGAATTTAACATGGTTATTGTGTTGTTATTTGAACAGCATGCAATACAGTAACATTTGATTTGTTTTTTCTATTACTCAAAATTCAACCCAGGATAAATTCATATGATATCACTTGACAACCAACAACTACAAAATAATCTGGTCAAGTGAAATATTGTCAAGGAATATTTCTCATATTGTGATATATCAACAAATACAACCAAAAATGTCTTAAGACAACCGTTCTGCTAAAAAATATTGCCCATAAACACATGATATAGTACACAGATTATTTTGTGTTTCATGACATAGAGTGAATGATTACTGCAACATTTTAAGAAATCATTGACTGACATACCACATCACAACATATTCGATCAAATAAAATTCTACAACAATGGCTTTGTGCACACAAAACCGTGTCAGGACTGTGTAAGGTCCAGAGACCAGGACTGAATAACTCCCTGCTGACTTCCCTGATGATACCCTCTAACAGCGTCATGTTGAAGCAGAGATATTCCACCTGTATAAAGGCAGAGCTTTGTCATGTCTGAAGGGAAGAGAGGGGGTCGTGGAGAAACCCCCCAGAAAAGGTAAATTACTCCAAATTGACTCTAAAAATAGCCCACTCCGTCTGCTTTCTGATGGATAATGCAGAAACCGAACCGAAAGGAGTCCAAATTAAGAATCCAAGCGGATCGCTTTCCACCAGTGTCACACCTGGACTCAGGATCAGGAAGTACAAATCTCTGACCTCCCACGATCTGTCAGCGATGACAGGGCTGCTGGCCCAAGGATCGACGATCTGAAAATCCAACTTAATCCAGGTCAGCATGACAGGCCAAAGTACAACATACAGGAACAGTGATGACAAATTTTCCTTTACATATATTCTTTGCAATGAGAGAACATCTGTAACATCATACCACTGTATTAGATTTTCTTTAAAAAAAAAAAAAAAAAAAAAAGTTTAATTCAACTTCCAACCGTTTGCCCTGGCTGGGGGTGGGAGAGCTGGAGCCCCATCCCAGGCAGCATACTTCAAAAGTCAGGGGCAGACCCAGGACAGCATGCCAGTCCATTGCAGGGCATGGAGGGAGATTTCAGGTCCAGAGAGTACAAATTCAAACTAAGATTTTGTTTCAACTATCCAGTTGAGTACTTGAGTACTCTGTCACTGTGACTCTTTATACTCAACTGGATGGTTGAGACAACTGAGAGACACCAACTGAAGAGCAAATTTCCAAAACTCACTCAGTTCACGTGATTCATTGCCTAGGAAATGGCTGTAAATCTTGGAAATTTAATAAACATTCTTTAATGGACTAAATGAAGACTGAGTGAGTTTTGCTTCCCAATACTGTAACACATGATGAGGAAGCCTGACTTTAGGTCATTGGTGGTCTGATCTCAAAAACAACAGAATTGGACTTAGCTTGGAAATCTGCTGGATTGACTTGCTATTCTGACTTGCTAACTGGACTTGCTATTCAATAAGCCTAAGTAAATGACTTTGGACTGCAAGAGAAAGCGTTGTGTGACATGGACAGAACATGCTAACCCAACACACACAATGTGGATTCAAACCCTCAACCCAGGAGGTCTGAGGAAGGCGGTCCATGTCACACTACTGTAGAGCCTCAGCACTTTGTTAATCAAACAATCCAGCACTGCAGTGCTTACATGAATGCAAAAAATAACCAAAAGTGGGTAGGATGCCCATAGATGCTGTTCTATGCCTTTTCTTACTCAACAGACCTCCTAGGGGTGTTGAATATCCCTCAGGACATTGAAATAGAAGTTAAACGAGCACTCAAAGGTCATGTTACTTGATGTTTATTCTTTGCATGTGACCAGCAAATACTATGCCTCCAAAGTATTGAATACTACATGGATTTAGACAAGTACATTGTTGTAGGTACAGGTATCCAAAGAACGCCTTGCTAATAAGCATGCTATAACTATAACAGTAGAAACCAAATGTTGGTCCTGGAAACAGAATGAATGTCAATGGATGCGACTGAATATGGGAGATAAAAGGCAGATCAATCTTCAAGGGCATGTACAGGGAGATTTAACCCTATGTTGAGTAGAGAAGCCATTTAAATTGGATGGCTGTTACATAACTCTGCTGAGGAACACAAACGAACACCAATAAAATATACTGTCAGAGCAGAAGCTTTGTATACCACATCCTGGCCTGCTATTCCTGCTGCACCGAAGTGACAGTATTATTTTTTGCAATGGCTGTCCTGTTAATATCTAACATCCAAGCACAGCTATTTTTCAGTTGTCAAAGTGTTTGGTGTCAGATTTCACCATATTCTGCCAGGGAGACCTCGGTGGTGACATTTCTTTCAACACAAAGCATGATGCCCAGTCCAAGTCCCTAAAAAACTATACAAAGAAATCCAGTTCACAGTAAGCTTCACCACAGTGGAACCTATCACCATTTCCAATGGGATGTGCATCAGTCCATGCCCAAATAACTGAAACGATTATATGGGCTGTACGCCCCCCCACAGACATCTGACCTGTTGACATGATTTATGCCCCCTGGAGGCCAGTCTGTGTACCATGTTTCAGCCAGGTGGGGAGGGGGATTTGTTCCTTCTCCACTTACCGAACTGGAGCCCAGTCACGGGAAGGAATCCCACTAACAGACAGCGACTATTGCCTAACTAATATCGCTATAACCTTTCCCTATTTACGACAAGATGCAAAGCTAAGGAATAGCTATAAATATATTGCACATAGCCAAAATTCTTTCCACTTACAATAAAGCACCCTTAAAAAGATTCTTCTCCTCTGCATTTCTTTGCAGAGCCACATATATCGGCTTACCTTTTTTCCGATGAGTCTACTGCTGATAGTAAAACGGGCAACATTTTATATATGCTCACGCAACCGATTTTATTCACTGTGTAACAGTTCACTATTTCCTATCTGACAGCGCCAAAGTTGCTCCTCTGTGGCACATTAGCCTTTGCTTAGCTGTACTTGATTAATGAACTGTGTGTGAACATCAGAAGACTCAGACAAATCCTTCGTCCCTCGTTGGCCAGTCGCGAACAGCTTTATTTATCCCTCGTTCTTAAAGAGTCGCTGCGGATTACGGTGCCACCAGGCCGCCGTGCAGTTGTCCCCTCTCCGGCTTACCGTGAAGCGTTAGCTGTCCACGTGCCAGGTGTTGCGGATGCCACTGAGATTAAACGGGCCCCTGTTTGGCCCACACTGCCATATCAATTTCATCTTTCAGATGCAGTTACCCATCAGAGGGATCAATAGGTTTAAAATATGCAGCACGAGCAATATGTATCTGCAGGATTAAGCTGGAGGCATCCATTTAAACATCAATACATGGCTTAATGTCCTTACAAGGCACAGAGAGTTTGACTATCCAAAGCAAAAGTACAGTTTAGAACTCCATGTAACACATAATCACAATTAAACGTAGCATCATATTTAATGGCATTAATATGAGAAAAGGAGTTCCACATTTATTAATGTACACAGCAAGATTCAGCCTGCCAGACAGCCATTGTATTACGCTTATAATGTGGGAAGCGTAAACAGACAGTGGTATAACATTACAAGGAGCAATGCCTGAAAAATGCATTGGCAGAGCACCTTGGGAGTAGTAGTGGTAATCGGCAAACCTGCCTTTACACAGGTGGAGAGCCACAGAAGTAATACCTGTGATATAACCTGCAGCTCTGCTATTATATAGGTTGAATACCACAGTAGTAATAGTGGTGATGCAGCCTACAGCTCTGCCATTATCTAGGTTGAGTACCTCAATAGTAATAGTGGTAATAGTCTGCAGTTCTGCTTTTATACAGGTGGAGTATCTCAGAATTAATAATGGTGATAAAGCCTGCAGCTCTACCTTTATACAGGTAGAATACCTCAGTAGTAATAGTGGCGATGCAGCCTGCAGCTCTGCATTTAGACAGGAAGAGGACCTCAGTAGTAATAGTGGTGATGCAGCATGCAGCTGTGCATTAAGACAGGAAGAGGACCTCAGTAGTAATAGTGGTGATGCAGCATGCAGCTGTGCATTAAGACAGGAAGAGGACCTCAGTAGTAATAGTGGTGATGCAGCATGCAGCTGTGCATTTAGACAGGAAGAGGACCTCAGTAGTAATAGTGGTGATGCAGCATGCAGCTGTGCATTAAGACAGGAAGAGGACCTCAGTAGTAATAGTGGTGATGCAGCCTGCAGCTGTGCATTAAGACAGGAAGAGGACCTCAGTAGTAATAGTGGTGATGCAGCCTGCAGCTGTGCATTTAGACAGGAAGAGTACCTCAGTAGTAATAGTGGTGATGCAACCTGCAGCTTTTCATTTAGACAGTCTACTGAGAAGGGTATACCTGTACTTTTGAAGCATCATAAACATGTGCATTAAGCAAACCATAAACAATTTTCCAACATAACAAGAGTGTATGGTTTTTATGAAGGAAAAGGCGCACATTTTCATTATTTTAGTTTGCATTTTTTTTCATTAGAGATACTTTTGTCAAGTACAACATAGTCATTAACATAAACATAGCAGTAACGTGGGCAATAAAATGTTACAACGAGCATTAACAATTTTCATAATAAAAGTGAAAACCTTTATACTTTCAATCTGTATTTTGCATTTCTTTCTTGAAACTGACATGCAATTAAAATTCATGCTAAAAAAAGAACAATTTACAGAGAAACAGTAATGCAGTGCTTTGATTTCTTGTGTGAATATTATTTTCCACAATTCAGAATATTACTATGTTACTATGCTCATTTGAAGCTTTAAGCAGTGCTTAAAAAGAAAGAAAACAAACAGCCTTAGACTTCTCCTGAAGTTTGGGACAGTGATACGGTCATTTAGTAGGATCTCATGCACTAATAATTAGTACAATGATTATTCTAAAGGATTGGTGAGTGAGGTGTTTGTGTACTGCGAGAAAGGTTAGGTGTACCCTGGCGTTTAATGTACAGCTGGGAGATCAACCTCTTCCACCATTATACAGAAACACCATAGCTGTTATTATTAGAGTATGAAAATGAAATCCTTTCATTACCATATTGCTTTTTTTAATAAGTTACCAAGTTTAGCATTTACTGCAAGCTGGCATGCAGGAAAAAAAAGAAAATGTGTTTTTTAGTGTGACTGAGCACTGCACAAAAATGCAGCTCAAACACTACAGCGGTGATAGTATCAACTGCTTTCTGCCAGCTGGGCAAACTGCCATCTGCTATGCTACATGGCTGTATTTATATACAGAGATTTCACAAGTTCATTCTAAAACGGCACAGTAAATCAATGTGTTTATACATTTAAATAAGGTCGGCATGCAAAAGCTGGAAAATACGGTTCTGAACTGATGGAATGGTTTCTGTATGCAGTTAAGCTGTTTAAAAAGGAAAAATGAATGCCCTGAAGCACCCCTATCTGAGCAAGAGCCTAAAGTCATAAAAAAGTTATGCAGTTAGTCTCATTTAAAAAAAAAAAACTGACAAAATATCTGTAAATTGCTTAGCGAAAATAAAATAGACAAGGCCTGATACAAGATTTAATCACTGGTTCAGCACCCATTCTACTGCGTTTTTAACTTAAAGTTCAGTTAAACTAAACTTTTCCTAGTTCTTAAGGATACTTCTATCCTTTTGGTCTTCTGTATTTTTTTCCAGAATGAAACTTAAAATTTGAATTTGTAATAAAAAAACACTATTTTCCCACTGCAGTTTGAGCCAATTACAGTGAGGAACATCAAAGCTTCTCGTGTCCTCTGCCAACGTGCATTAAGCGACTGCCAGGTGATAATGAATCCATTCGCTTGTACAAAACAGAACCTAATGTGGGATATTAAATACATTCACATTTCACAGCAAGGACTCTCCATACCTCAGTGGGAGATTAAAGCCCAGGAATTGCTCACAGTCGTCTCTGACAGGTTTCTTCCACACATTAGAGATCAAACACACCCAGGAGTGGAACTATCTGTCCAATCTCAATCACAGTCAATCTAAATTCTCCCGCTTTCCATCCCTTGCAGTTCCTCCTGTCTCTCAGTCTTCAGACTTCAGCGCAATGGTCTTACAACAAGCACCCATCAATGGTCAGAAGCTGGGAGCCATAAGTAATTGTAAGTACTGTAGTCATCTGGTCGGATTACCAGGGGAAGGGTTGGTATTTTTCATCAGCATTTGAACTTTTGCTTCCTGCTGACTGGGATGGCCGATGGCGTAAAGGGAGCCACAACTGCTTAATCCTGCCGCAGTACTGTGATGGCTCCCTTTACACGCCGCCCTGTAACACAATACGTTTTATAGTTTCGGCTGTCATGCGGCCGCGAAGAAGGGGGAAAGGATTTGGTGGGTGGGTCGAGTTGAGTCAGGGTCATCCCATCTCCTCACTTGCAAGAAGTGGCGATTTGGAACGCAGGGTTACGGCTGTTCTCCGACCTCAGAATAATTTGACGCTCAAAAACACCGTATACATAACTGAACTATGACTACATTTTACATTCCGCTTATTTAACAGACACTTTTATCCAAAGCGTCATACATTTTTTTGGGGAAGCGGAGTCAGACGGTCCCTGGAGTAACTGGGTGTTGTAAGCTTTATTTAAACCTTCCACACGCTGGCCCAACAGAACGATGATGCTAGTGATCGGGACAGGGTGGGCGGGTTACAGTAGACAAGATTAAAGTCAACCATTCACATTCATGTTCAATATATAAAAGCAGCCACACGGTGTGTGACAGGATATTATACGTTAAAATAATGTGCAATGTGTGAGGTTAATTTAACTACTGACCAGTGCTTCATGCTAGCTTGTAGGGTGAAAATGCTATATGTAACACAAGTTTTCACCTTCGGCATCTAAAAGACTTATCTTACTCTATTTCTCTATTCCCAAGATAGATTTATGTATTATTCTGTATATATGATGCAGTAATGTATTACCACACACCCACGCCAAGTGCCTTGGGGTGACTTGCAAATAATGCAACATAGAAATAGATTAAATTGAGCTGTAGTGTGTAAATAAATCCATTAATCAGGTGGAAGTGTACCACGGACAATTGCCTGCAAATTTTGGGAAATGGTAAAATATTTGAAGAAAGCTTTACACTATGGTTGTCAGAGTAGCTCATTACAGCTGAAAAAGTAAGAACACTTAAGAGCTAATGGAACAGCTTCACCGTCTATAATCAGGGGCTTAATGCATAATGTGTTATCAGTCTGCCCGAAGAGAGCAGTCGCGGGCTCCTATCAGCGCTGGCTCCGGGGCTCCCCCGCTCCGTCTGCGGACCCGATCCCTATCAGGCGGAGACCCCATGAAGACCCTGCCTCGACGGCTGAGCTGTGGGACACGGCAGGACTTCTGATCTCACAGGAAAAACTGTTAGCGTTCCCCCGTGTGATCGCCATTTCTCCACAACACCACTGTAATCATTTTCATTTCCCTCAAATCATTTTCCATCTAACCCTTATTGCGCCCCCAGCAAAATGTCAGCATTGGATGGGTTTGCAATTCAATCAGTAAACAGCCCCCTTCAGGGAGCAATAACCAAGCTATAGATACAAGACCGGGAGCACATTACTTTGCTTACCAGCACATGAGGGGTTCCTCGTTTTCCAAGGCTGTTAAGTGTAATATGTTTGCAAATTTTATGCTGTGAGTTTTAGCAGTATAGCACATTAAATGAACCCAAATTCCCTAGAAGAGCCGATAAAAATATCATATAATTTATTACTAAATGACAAGTTCCTGGGCAAATGCTGCACACCCAGAATTAAAAAAATAAATAAATAAGTGTTATCACGCATCACAAATTTGCTATCTCATAATTAAAAATATTTGTTTCACCATGTCATGTGCTCTACTCCACCTAAATAAAACATGTGACATTTTTTCTTGAAATGTCAGCGTAAAAAGGATGTTGCCAACAAAATCCAAGAAAAGCTCGGGACACCTTGGATGCAATTACCTTTGAAGCCTCAGAGAGAAGTACGAGACAGACTGTGCCGGGCGACAGGCAGCACCAAGGGGCCCCGTTTGATCTGCTTCGGCACCGTAATTTACCCCGGTGCCAAAATGACACTCAGGAGCCCCGTCCCACAGAGCAGCACAGAAACCAAATCTAAAGTTTGGCTCCCCCTCCCCTCAGACCAAACAACCACACCGGAGCAGATGCAGTGGAACAACGAGCCTCACGGTTCTTCAAGAACCAAACGACCATCCATCCATTTATCTTCCACTTATCTCATACAGGGTCGCTGGTCTTTATGAACCATAGTCTGCTCCTTCTCAACTGCTAAAAGTGTTAACAGACCCAAGATCGTTATCAAACATTATGGGGCATCAGAGGTGTATATTTATTTAGCTAATTTATTTATCCAAACCAATGCATAATTTCTAATTATTTGTTTGTTTGTTTGTTTGTTTGTTTGGAGAAAGCCGGGTCAGTCAGTCCCTGGAGCAATTTGGAGTTAAGGACCTTGAACTAGGGACCAAAGGTGAGACCTCTCTGCTGACAAAGGGATCTCAACCGGCGATCTCCTGATCACAACCACAGCATCCTAACCACTGAGTTACGTGCCACCCCAAGGTTTACAAATGTAAATTTTATACAGTGTTTGGGGTAAAATTAGCCAGGTTGAGAGATTGCCAACTGAAGAAAAACAGTGCAACTGCCTATGACACTCAGGGATGGTTTATATCAGAGGTGGAAATTTCAGGTCCAGAAAGTACAAATCCAGACCAGGATTTTGTTTCAACTAACCAGTGGAGTACTCCGTAACTGTGACTCTTTATGCTCAACTGGTTGGTTGAAACTAAATCACGGTCTGTATTTGTACTTTCTGGACCTGAAGTTTCCACCTCTGGTTTATATTTTGATAGAATACAGTCAGACTGAAAGGCGAAGTCCTGGTCCCGATCGCCCCTTTTCTCTTGTTCTTAAACTCTCATTTGTTCCATGTGGTCTCACCCTCAGAGGATAAACATCAGCTTGACTTTATGTTCAGCAATGACAGCGAAGCCAAACACTTCAATGCCCAGAAGGGATAAGCTGCCATGAGATCATGATGCATTACATAGTTCGAGAAAACAGATTCCAGATAACAACAGTCAAGGAAAGCCAATATGCATAGGTTTCTATAGCAATCACACAGAAGACACAAAGGACAAATTACCTGAATTGCCTTTCATGTCTATAAACAAAGATCTGACTCACCATGACAATCCATTGTTCTTCTAAAATCTACAAACTAGAGCACCATTTTCGAATTTCCCAAAATACTCCCATTCATATTTGACTGGAACATGCTACAAATGGACCAAATAAGAACCATGCTAAATCGATTTATATTAGAAGCAGATAATTTACATGCTGGTCTCCATACCTTACAACAAATAGCTAGGCTGGGTGAACACTATGATAATAGTTCCCTGACTCAATGTTTTTGTTGACAAAACCCACATGATTACACTTGCTCTAACTACACTAAATATGCTTGGTTTGCACAATAACTTGATGTGACATCCGCGGGGCAGATAAAAATGAGTTATGACAGCTTCACGATAGCGTTGGAGGGATGGACTTCCTATCCTCTTTGGCTTAGGGTCCTATACATTCCCTGCTGCCTGTGACGTAAACATATCTGGACTACCTTCGTCCAATGGTGCTAAATGAGCTGCAACTTTTCTTGCATAAGAGCATTAAATACAAAGCTGAATGATGGATGAGAGCCAAAATGGTAACACGTCTTCTACAATCCATAATCAACAAATCCGATCGCAAAGAGCTTAAGACTGGCAATCTAAAACAGCACATTCAATTAAATCCTACCATGAATAGGTATCACAATGCAGTACTGGTCAAATTAATATAACTATTAATAATCACAATAAATGGTGACGGAATGAATTTACACAATGCCAACTTAAGGTCTATTTCGTGATTTGCATGCATATGACAAAAACATGCATATTCCTTATTTTAGGGGGATATTTTTTCTCCCTTAAACCTTATTTGCAGGGTGAGTGACTTTTAATGGTCGTCTTCTCAAGTGGGGAACCAATCATTCCAGTCTCTGTTAGAAATAATGGGAAAGTAATTCAATCCATGTTATAATATTTTCTGAGAGAATCTCGCTCCTGATTGGGGTTGTCTCTGCTTGGCTCGTGCTGCGCACTCAGCTGAGGCAGATGGAACGTCATGCAAGCTGCAGGCTGGGAGTAACAGCTCGGCCCCGCGTCCGTGCAAACAGTCACATTGCAAATCAGCGAAAGCACATAATAGGCAAATTATGTTCGCATACAACAAAAGAACTGCTTCTCTCAGAAAGCATATTTCGCCAGACAGAGAGCATTGAAGACCACTCCCATGGCTAAGAGTAAAATCAAAAACCTTTACTGGGCTTGATTATTCATGTAATGATTCATTAGAAGTATCGCATAATACGAAACAGTATCAATACAGACCGTGCTTCAGGTTATCAATGTGATATTTCCTTATATGTTCTGTGATAACATCCAAGGTTTTCAAACCACTTTAAGTGTCTCCATTCATGCATCATTGAATATATTTTTAACACTTGAACCATGAGGATTTTAAACTTCCATAATCAGTTTTCTACAATTATACAAAAAATGATCTGCAGTGTAAAGAGTATAGATGATGTCTGAACCTTAGGAGTAGGAATACAAAAATCAGTGAGCACTAATAAATATTTTAAACACATCTTAAATCCCTCTTCATGAAAAGTGAATGAAATCCACAGTCACCCAAACAAACCCGTCAACATTCAAGCAGCCAATCAAAAATTCCTGCCTCTTACAAAGAGGTCATATTCTTTAGATACTATACCCATATTATTCTCCACTGGGGAAAAAATTGAAAAAAATGTTAGTTAACAGAAGTCATTGATGATCATCTTTTATTATATCTATCATCTGCCACATTGTGCCATGCCTTTCAGAGAAAATTGATGTCACAGAGTTCACACACTCATAACAGTAAATAACAATGTTGGCTGCACAGACGGAGTAATGATATACTGTGATACCAAAACTGGACCTACATCTATCTTCTAGAGAAGACAGCAGCCAGAGACTGCAAACTCCCAAACAGCGTAATTAATTCTTACACAGATATAGAAATTGCAATAAACAAAACAGTCTTAAGACAGTGATAGGTTGATGGTGCACTAATTAAAAATCAAAGGTTTTACAGCTGATGTGTTATAGCATAAGGGCTTTTTATACATTTGACATGAAGGAACGGCAGTCATAATTTGCATGAACTGATATGCAGAATCACTGCTCCTGAGGATGAGTAATAGGAATGTTAGATCACACCTATAACTTCAACTGAGCTATAAGCCTTCACAATCAGTTCTCAGCTCTGAAAGAGCGTCAGTTCATCTCTGGAAGTGCTAAAGCCCATAATCAGATCGAGGATCGCAGACTAATGCTTTTTAACAAGAATAAAGTTAACTGAACATTCCCTTTAAAGAAGTAAACAGCAAACATTACTTGAATTGTTCTTGGCTTCAAATACAGGGTGCAATTGACTTTTCTGTCTTTTGAAGAAGGAGATCAGAAGCAGAACACAAGCCCCAGTAACTCTGACACATCATACTCCTATTAATTTTGTGCTTTTTTTGAGCCTATTGCTTCTCTACAACCAGTGGATTCATCTCTGAAAAGTTCCATCTGTGATGTTCGTATTTTTTTAATTATTTTTTAACGAACAAATACACATGCAGCCAGCATATCTAGGTATCACAATCTCAGGACTCCACATGCTGGCTTTTATTCAAGCTGAGAAGATAATAGAGGTTAAATAAGTTTTATATATACAGTGATCCCCCACTATACCACGGTTCAGCTATCGCGCCCCCGTTTTATCGTGGATTTTTCGCCGACACATCACAGTTCTCTGTGTATTGCAAACCTTGCTTGTGGTCCGATTGTTGTGAACAAACGTTTTGTGAATTATGTTACTCATATCCTTAGCCCGACAGATCATATGTGTTTACAAAGTGTGTTTTAATAAGTTGTGTTTAAAGCGTGTGGGAGAGGTATTTTAAGGCTTAAATTATATAAAAAAATGTTTATTTATATTGTCTTTCTACATCGCGGATTTTCACCTATCGCTGATGGGTCTGGATCGTAACTTCCGGGATAGGTAGGGGATCACTGTATATCATTATGGTTGAGAACTGACAGTATATTACTGAATTCATTTTGGAAAACTTATTTATTAATCAACAGTTACCATAAAAACAAACCAAAAAATATTATGTAAATTGAACATTACTTTTGTACTGTTTTATCTGATAGGCATAAATAACACAATGTATGATATTACTTGTATAATAAGAGTTATACACCAGAGTCTGGTGACCTCATTGTACTCCAGCAGTACAGCGTTATTTGTGTAGATCTGCACTCCATCTGTTTGTGTGGGATTTCTACTTATTCTACCACATCGCTGTGTACAAATTAAATTTGGATCAATTCAACCTATAATTGAATTCCTTGAAAGGACCGCCATCATCCCATCTGAATAACATAATACACCCATTTAGATTCTGTTGAGTAACGCAGTCCATTGTTGGCTGTGAAAGGTCACAGTGTGAATGGGCTTTCCATGAACCTGAAAATGAAGCCAGCAAGCCAGCTGTGACAGCGAATGGAAATCCGGCTATGCAACGTGCATGAAGAAAAGGGGGGGGGGGAACATCATGTACAGTCATTTATGAAGCTATTTCACATGATGCTAAGAGTTGATGTTCGCAGACCACATTTCCTGCATTCCCGGCAGTCTAAAAGCCCCCCAAGAACATCCACTGGTGAAAGCAACAGAGAAAAGGGCACCTCTAAAAGGAAAATTAACACGAGCCCCAGGTGAAAGCAAAGTGCTCGCAAGGATAGTTCTTATCTCAAGGCGAGTCTAGATGACCTGAAAAGTCTAACTGCTATGTACAGACACAGATGAAAAAACACCATGAAAATGCCCTTACAGAGTATTATGTAAGGACAGTAAATTAAAAGTATTTCTCATTTGTTTTGAAGAATCAATGCAGTAACAGAGTGCCATCTCTCTAGGCTGCGATTGGAAGATTAATCTCAAAGGGGCACCTTGAAGCCCCAATACATCATCAATATGAGTAAAAGTGACCTGAAAGATTTCGTTCTTGGCAGAAATTCACAGAGTGACGACTGAAATTAAAACTGCCACAAAATAATAAAATACAGACTGTGAACAGAAGCTCTGTGGAGAAAAATAAGGCCAGAGAAGTAGCAATGACCAGGAATGCTATATTTTTTATCCTGTAGCTTCTCTGACATGCTGTTCATGTATGGAGCCAAAGCAAGCAAGGATCCCAAGACGCCAAGTTCAGAACATCCGGACCCTCAATTCTATAAACGCCAAGCTGTGTAGGATATGAACCCATGACCAGCCACACCTGGAGGAAACCAATGCATCAATTAAAAACAGTGTTCTTTTTTACTTCGGGTTTTTCGGAAAGCAGTCACGGAAAAACAAATAGCAGCACATTTTCTCTGCTTGGCGATGCTTCCCAATTCAGTGCCGGGAAGGGAAAACAAAAGTCCGCACCCCTCACTAAAATCGGCCACCTCTAAAAATACCTCCCTCCCTAACTCCACTTCCTGGACCGAACAGCACCCCTCGGGTCCAACTCACTGGTCCGCTAGTGCACATTAGCTGCGGCCAAACATTGCGCCACAGCACTGGGGGGCATATGGGGTTTACCCTCCTAAAACCTCCAGTGTGACTTCCTGCTCAGTGAGTGAACATACCCCCCCAAAGGTCCAAGATCTTCCTAAAGGCTGCACCGACTGGGATTGTGGTCTGTTTACCACACCACAATCTGGACATAATGCTGAAAATGAAATCAGGTTAGCTTGCCCGGAGTACAAGCCTTAGTGTAGAATATACATGCTTGCTGCAAGAAAAGCTTTGTCTTGCAGCAAAAGAGGTATCAAAAGGTATCACCAACACAAATCATGCATCACACTTTTATTAAGCTAGGGAGACCTTTACCTTAACTTGTACTTGTTTGCAAATATTTCAATTTAAATTCAATGAAACATTTTTTCTCCAAATAAAACTATAATAAAATTGAACATGCCACGAGACACTGGGAAGACATACAGCTGGGAAGACATCTGAAACTGAATAATCTTTTTAGTGGAACAGGCACAGGTAGTAAATGCTTTCGCTAGACGGACACTGAGAATCAAAGTCGGTTGTAGGTAATCCTTTGACTGAGGAGAAGAGACATTCATTTCAGGAGCCTCAGGTGCATCAAGCGTGTCATTACTCTACCGTCCCGTATACCGGGACCGTACACAGGAGGATCGAAAAACTGCACAGTGGAAATGAGTTAAATACGGTTTTTCTCACCTCTGCTGAGAAAGCTGGTCCACATTTTACTATCCAGCTTCTACTCAGGCGACGCCAGTCAGATTTAGTGTCCTTTGAGGAGCGGGAGAGAGAGGGGGGGAGAGAGAGTGCCCGAGAATGCGTGCCGTACGAAGGGCAGAGGCAGCGCTCGTCGTTGCCCGAGCGGAATCCTCCTTGTGATGACTCTCTCTAAGATCGCAGCAACTCCAGCAGTCGCTGCTCGCATCTGGGCGGGAAGCCCCTGTTCACTGCAGCTCACACTGAACCGGCGGCACTCTGAGAAGAGGCAGGCAGCCACGGGAGCGCATGTGAAAGGGGAGGGGAAAAAAAGAGGGAAAAAAAGAAAGAAAGAAAAAAAAGGCAGCCAGTTCGACTCGGCTCTCCCGACGTGACAAATGAGCCACACGTCTGGAGGATGGCCGCCGTACGGGGAGGGAGAGCTCGCTCGCTCGCCCGCGCACGCGGGGCATGTTCTCGCCATTCCGCGATGACAGATCCCGTCACGCGCAAGCCGTGGGTGCGAACCACGAAGGGCCCCTTTCAGGGGAGCCTCTGTAGGTTTCCACTGTTTGGGTTTGAGAGAGATTCACACACATGTACTGTCGTGTGACTGGAGGTGACACATTTTAATTTATTTAGCAAATGGTTTTACCCAAAATTTTTGAGAGCAGGGCCTGTCAGTCCCTGGAGCAACAGGGGGTTAAGAGTCTCACTCAAGGGCCCAACGGTAAAATCACTCGCCGACTAAGGGATTTGAACCAGCAACCTTCCAATCACAGGCACAGAAGCGGTTAAGCCACAGACTGCCCCAGGCGTAGTACATGGGTAACATCGCCTCTCCTAGCTTTTAGCAGTAAGAACCGCCGATAATCAAGTGAAATGGCACGCAGTATTTCTGAGGTCTGATAACTTCTTGCTCTGGGGTGCACCGACATTCCCGGGAAGACGCTGAAGACACGGGGCAGCGGACGGACAAGGCCAGCCATTAGGGGTGACAAATGAAGTGAGAAGTGACAGCGCAAAGTCACGCTTCTCGGTAAATGGGCACCCGGGGATCTGTGCCAGTTATTTGACAAACGTTATTTCCCAGGGCAATTTATACCGCCACCAAGTGCCAGACAATGCCCTTACGCAGTGAAACTGAATATTTATCCTCCACGGTTTCCCGCCGTGCAGCTAATGTCAGAGGAGGATATCCAGGTTACATCGAGTCACCATCTCAAAAGGTACAGCCAACACTTGTCCATTCTATCTTTACTTCTCAAGAGTCATGAGACACTTTCTTCATTATAGGCCTGCTCAAAGAACAACAGTGAAGTTTACATATTGCCCCTTTAATATTCTTCACACATGACAAGCTATCTCAAGTGTAAAAAGCTGTAATACTGAGCATGACCCGAAGAATTCAATTTGATCTGGCTTACTGGTTCCTATATGCACAACTGCACTTGAAATCAATGCTCAAGAGATAAGTTTCTTTACCCCAGAATATTACATGCCTGTAAAGTGTTTGTTTCTTGTTTTTCAGGCCTACAGCTATGACACGAATTAAGGTTAGACCTTCGTTTGATAAAGCGTTTAATCTCATTAAACGCTCTCCAACCCACAAGCACCGTCTTGCGGTTTCCCGCCATCAGAGGCCAGTCATAGGCTGTCAGCATTGCATTTTTCATGGTAACTCAGGGAGTTTGAAGCCTTTACTGCTGACAACATGAATGACAATAAAGGAAACCAAAAGGCAGCATATTTATGTCATATAAAGAAATGCCTTTGGACAGGCTGCTGTGCCGCACTCAATTCCCATTACTTCCTTCCCATCACCAAACGTAATGAAAAAATAAGACGCAAAGGCCTTCGCTCCCGAGCCGTAAATTGAATGCCGTGCTCGCTTTTCGGGTGTCTGGAAGGCTTCCCGTCCGCATGAAGATGGAGATTGTGAAAAGCGCCATCCTGGCCAGGTATACTCCATCCTGAAATAGCGGTTTTCAGACCTTGATTTTTCCCGGGCTCTCACTATCGCTCTCTTTAGGCTATGGCAGGGCAACAGGCAGATGAACTTCCCGGTTGTGGGGGGGCGGAGGGGCGGAGCCGGGTAACGCTGCCATAGAGCACACAGTCCACAGCTCCGGGGCCAGTGAGAGCAGCCAAGGCCGAACGCCAAATAGAAAGCAAAGAACAGCCCCCACTGTGCCGTAGCCGCTTAATGAGGGCCCCAAGCCCTCTGCCAAGCCACGGAGCATCACGGGAGCAAATTCTGTCAATCTGTCCCCCCATCCATGGTGAGCATCAGGCATGAGCTGCTTGTCTACAGTGTGTTGGAGTGCAGAAGGCCTCTGCGACAACCTTCGTAACGGTACGAACATGAATCGGAAAACAGAAGCAGCACTTCACCGCTGAACAAACGGAACCAGCGCTGATGTACTTGTTTAGAAATCGCAGCCCCGCTTTCTAGATAAATACCAAGTACCACAGACACGCTGCCCCCGACGGTCTCAGTACAAAAAATCATAGAGCCCCCACAGCGAGGCCCCGGCAGGACCACCGCGCACCTGCCTACGCCGAAGACTTCCAGGCGGTCGGCAGCGAGCCACACAGCCTTTGGGCTTTGGAGCATAGCAGGGTGTCACTTTCATTACCGATTCCCGAGATGAGCTCCAAGCCCCGTCCGGGAGCGCGGCAAGAGAAAGGGGTGGGGGGAGGGGCACGTATCGCCCCCTGTGCGTCGAAGAGTACTCCGACGGCCCATTGTGCCACGTCAGTCCTTCCTGTGCTCTTGCTGATGGGCCGTACTGGCATCCTAAATGGCCGCAGTGCCATAGCGCCCGTCTGGAAAATTGGATCTTTTCATTTGAATAATTCCTGTCGTAATACACAAGTTGTTCTATATAAAATAAACAGGCCCGGCTGAGAGGGCGTTACGGATCAGCACCTGGGTGTGCTGGAGTCAGTCACAGAGGAAAGGAACGCACGGGCGATCAATCACGCATGATGCACTCGGGACAACATATGATGCAAGCACATGGGGCAGGAAACAGACAAACTGAGGAACAATTACAATAAAAAGCCATTTAAAATCAAATGTCAAATGTCATTTAAACCCCTGGCAATTAATTAAGGCTAATTTGCAATGTAATGCAAATAAACACGTTAAGGCTGGGATTGTAGCACATTTACTAGCCAATTGTCTCATCGTATAATTCTGTTCAATTCCTAGAATGACTTGCCGGACAGCAATAGACCAGAGGCGGGATGAGATTCTTGAAGCAAACCCTTCAGAAACAGCAGAATAATTAATATGAGGGTTACCCCATTGCCTCTTTCACTTCACAGTGCTTCGCAAATATCAGTAGCTGTCGTTAGCATTCGTCATGGCTACGGCGGTTCATCATGGTCACCCGCAATTAGCTTAGCCAGTTGCTCACGGCGATAAGAAAACTGACGGCGCACAGAGCAGCTTCACGTCAGCAAAGCCAAGACTGCCACCTAGTGCCTGATGCGCTCCCACAGGAGCAGCCAAACCATTCGCGCACCCCCAGGATCACACCACAGCAAGCACCAGCACGCAATTAACATTTAGGAAGCCGAACACTAACGAGTGACACATTTGCATTAAGTAATCACAACACGACCAAGCCTTCAGGAGAATGAAAGATTAGCGGCTGAAAGGAAATACCAAGCAGGAGGCCGCGATGTCGGGGGGTGGGGCAGGAATTTGATCCCACTCATGGTCAAGGAGATGTTGGGAGAACTCAGATGTTCTGAGGTTTCTCACTTACCTCCACACACAGTCTCTGTTAGCAGTAAACAGATACCTCCTGTCCAGACTGCTCCGAATAATGGGCAGAGAGTAAACACACCAGGCACTCCACTCACACACACGGGCACCGAAATAAACGCAGAGTTCTGCTTCACAAAAGCACCCGACAAAGTCTGGACATCATAAATCAGCTCTGTGCTATTGCATTTATTTATAAAGAAAACCTACTGTTTATGTTTGCATTGAAGTTTACACAGCTCCCATTCTGCAGATGGGCTAAAGCTGTTCATTGACATGGCTGTCAAACACAATACCGAATAAAAAAAAAACACTTGGATCTGCTTATCCCCTAACAATGAAGCAGAACCGCCCGCCGCCCCCCACCCCGAATGGCTTCACAACTTCACCGTCACCCCCAAAGGCCCCATTGACCTCTAGGCCTTAGGTCACAGTGATGCTCTATCCAAAGGAGGCAAAGCTATGCTGCATTTCAGCTGAGCATTGACATCATTTTCAAAGACACATCCATGTGCCACAAAACAACATAGATGCTTCCCGGGTTACAATGATTTCACAGGTATGCTAGGCTAGGCTATGATATTAGATAGGTGAGGTGTACTGTACTAAAATGCATTTTCTTCTTACGATATTTCCGGCATTTATTGGAAACCAGGGAGAATCTGTAAACAAAAGAACAAAGGCATGACACAACAATTCTCCTTTGCACTACAGATCTGCCACTGTCATCCTATTGACGAAGAAATTACCATTCTCTCACATGCCACGGTGAGAGCATCAGAGATCACAAGAAAACATTCGGCCTATAGGATGGTGCATGAGACAACGACTGCAACGAGTGTCCATTCAATCCACTTTGACTTCTTCCTCCATGGCCACAGTCCCATGGCCTAGAGTGCTGATTTCTGTCTGCTCAACAGATCATCCGCTCAATACAGGAGTTCCAGCACAAATCGCTAAACGTCCACGAGAACATACAGACCACCGATGGAGTCTGATTTAATGCGGAGCCGCTCACTCAGTAAGCTCCACGCCATGCTGTATCTTCACCTTTTATTGCATAAATGCTAGTTTATAGCATAGACTTTATACAGTAGGAAGTGAAAAATGACCATCATTACTGAAAAATGCAGAATCACGCAGCGTTCCGAGTTATGAGATTGTTCATTTATAGGAGGAACATTTAGGAGAGCACAGGGTGCTAGTGCAGGAGTCAGAATACAATAGCTGTCACATCACAATGAATAACACTATAAGGGAGGATTAAATTAAACTTCTGAGTGAAGTTTGCCAAAGAAAAATGGAGCTGAAATGGGAATGGAGTTGAAAAGAGTGACCTCTGAGGAGCTGTCAAGCTCCTCCCGCCATCATGCTACCTACCTGAGCTGCTGGAGGAGGTGATGGGGTTGGCGGGGCTGCCCGCTGGGGGCAGCTCGCCGTTGTTGAGCTGCTTGACCCTCTTCAGGTGGGATTTCCCGTTGTAGTGGACCTGGGCCTGGGCGGCCGAGTTCAGCTGGATGTTGCAGACCTCGCACAGGGAGAAGAGCAGCTTCTTCTTCTCCTGAGTCAGCCGCAGCTCGGCGGCGCCGTCGCCGGCCTCCTCCAGATCCAGGCACGTGCCAAACGGCAGGCATAGCCGGCCATTCTCCAGCAGGCGGGTGGGGCTCAGGGGTCTCTTCATGCCTTAAAAGGAAAACCAGAAGGTGAGATGAGAAGTCCGGACCGACTTAAATGTGTGTCCAGCCTGCAGTTTTGTCGCAGGTAAAGCCTTCCCCAGCACTCGCTCTTAATGCCGGCACTCGCTAAGCGGATTTCTCGTCTGTCTGCACGCGGGGCTCGGAAGAGCATTCTGATATTGCCGCATAAAGCTCTCCCTCAACCCCTTCCTTCCCCCGATAAGAGCAGAAGCGTTTCCGCGGGATCTGAACGGGGGAGCGTGGTCGGTCCTTGGGAGAGTGAGCAGGTGTCAGAGCGTGGCGCCTCAGCGGAGCTCCAGGAAGCTCGCAATCTGTCAATCTCTACCTGCAGCGTGAGCATTTCCAAGGGAAACTCACTGAGGCGAGCGAAAGGGCTGCCCGTAGACCTCCTGTGCCCATCTGTTGCTCTCCTGACAAGCTAAATTCACATGCTGTGTACCCATGGGTATTACACAATCCACTTTGTGGCACAGTCTGTACTGAGGCTTTTATTTCCTCCTGTATTCTGATTGGTCTCGCCTGTTGTGTGAATTTGGCTAGCCATGACAAGCTACGGGCTTCAGTGAAAAATTTGGTGCTCGTCGAATACAAGGAAACGTCCGTACGTGTATGCAGTGAATGATACAGTTACATTAAGGGCATTTCTGCCGTGCTGTCATCCCACATCGCCGGCGGCGCCGGTTTGACTCCAGCTATAGCTTGATCATCTCACACGTCTTGAGATGTTTGTGTAGGTTTCTTCTTAGTATTTCAGATTCCACCCACAGGTCCAAAAACAGGCTGATCAGATGAACTGCTGAAACACCGTCAGTGTGCGACTGTGCGTGCATGTGTGTGCATGTGCCTTACACCCTATAATTTCCCTACAACTGCTTATTGTGAACTAGATGTGGAGTATGTAACTATAAAAACGCATGAAAACCCAAAGATATTGCCAAATGGGTCCACTAAAAAACTGAAGGAATCCATAAATAAATGTTGTGTAATAATCCATAAACATCCCAGTCCTCCACCTGTCACTGTTGTGAAAACCCCTAAACCTTAAACAATTCAAAGTAAACAAAGTCCTATGTAGCTTGTTTCATTATCCATGGCCTCAAAAGTAAAAAGCTTGGTGGAGCTCTGCCTTTCAAACACGAAGAGGTGAGATGCGTTGTGCACTCAGCACCTTGGAGACTCTCCTATCTCCCACTCCATAACCACGTAAAGAAAATTGCTAAATATTACACTATATGCAGAGGTCAAGCAGGCAAGTTTCGTGGGCTCATGTTCCCATCTGCACTGTAATCACTCAAAGACAAACTCGGTAATCAATAATACAGTCACACACTGTGAACCCGGCTGACAGACTCACGAAACTTTACAAAATGCCCCCAAAGGTTCTGTGTAATTTTTTTCCACAATAAAACATGATAAAATAATGACTCCTGCCCATTTCTCAAAATATTTTGCTCCTAAAAATCTATTCCTAGACTGCCCCCTTTACAAAAAAACATCACAATGTGGAGCGCGCCATATGAAGAATGATCCTCAGGCGCTTCCGAGATATGCTATGTTCCCCTTTTCTCGCGTAATAATGGAACGCACTGGTAGCCAAGACAGGTCCCAGTGTGAGTCCCGCGTATGCTCTCATCAGGCAGGGCCCGCGGAGCCCCGGCACTGCTGAGAGGCCCTCTCACACTCCACTGGGCCTCATCAGCACGACTCCACCGGCTCCCAAGAGGCTCCACATAGGGTCGGCATGCCTGTCTGTCATCTCCCTCCACAATTCTATTAAGAGACAAAAATGCTGCCACATCTGACAACTACAACCCATATCTCTTGGGGAAATCGCCTCAAAACATATATATTTTTTTGTTTTCCAGGGATTAAAAAAAGACTTGTCTCTACAATCCCGTCTGTCAGCAACTAGGTCGCGGCAATACCCAACTCATAATACGAATCGGCCACTTTTGGGCCAATTCTTGCCGTTCTGTGGGCAGTCACCTTCCCAGGAGCTCGGCATGCTGAATAATAGGGAGCGAGCGTTAATTAAACGGGCCAGATACAACTTGACACACATTCTGCCTACTGTGAGAACTTCGGGCCTTGCGATGATATGAATGGAGAGACAGCATGAGATTACAATGCTAACATTTGAAAGACACACCTGCAACGTTGTACGGAGTTCACTGTTGCCTCATGAAGCCAAAAAAAAACTCAAAGCACAGATTGTATTTTTTTACATTCCACAATTATTTCTGCCTCCCATGCTGTTAACTGTTGAAATAATGCAGAGAGAAAAAAAAAAGAGTAGAATTCATTTTTATGAAACAGTAAATGTATTACAAAACACGCTTTCCAGCATATGCACTTTCCAGCATATTTAAATCCTACAAAAACTATTAGGCTCCGGTTTTTCTCAAGCTTTCTTTGCCAACTGCGAACCTGAAACTGAGCTTCTACACTCGTTAACAGGGTAACTGCTCAAAGCGAAAAGTCCAGCACAATTTATAACACCTCTTACGAGGTCCTGCAGAGCAAGAAAAATGCAAGGTAATTCAGAAAAAAAATAACGACAAACCAAGGGAGCTCCTGGACATTATACATAGCGATTGTTAATTTAAGACATTTGTATGGTCCAAATATATATATTTTTGTTGCTTTAGGTGTTAACCATCATGTGACTATCCAGGTGGTTAGAACTGATTGCTGAGAATATAGTGTAATTTTCCTGCAATTAGCTTGAGTTACCCATAAGCCTTTACCTTGCTCTTGTTATCATTTCACTATTCATACCGAATAATGGCCACTGACATTAAGAATTCTTCCCCTCGTTCTGCATAATGACCATTAAAATTAAGAATTCTTCCTTCTTCCTCTCATTACTGATTTGACCACAAATGCTCCGAGCAGGTCAGAGATCACTCCTGTACATTGATGCATTGTGTATCGGTTGACAATAACAGTCAGGCTTTGATTATATCAATTAGCAGCATGACGTGACGAGAGAATTTTCGCATTCATGGTTTTAGCCCCAACAGTGCGAGAGACGTATCACACTTCGAGGTCGTGACAGACTCCCCGTTCGTGGTGCGATTCGCACGCACAGCTTCTGCGTGCTGCTGAGATGGAACTAGGGGAACGGCGTCCCATTCGCACTGCTGCAAATCAGACCAATTCGCAAGTTCCTACCTCGGATAGAGCTCTCACTTAGGTAGAGTACAGCCCCAAGGAGTTGCTGACGTGCAAAAAGCAAGCTTCACTTGCAGCCTTCACGTCACAGCAGATGGGGCACAGGCTATCTATAACCACTCATAAATTTGAGCAACACATCCTTTGCATTGATCCTAAGGGTGTTAAGAGTACCCGACATTGCCAGTAATGATATTAGCAGGGGCGTTTACGGGGACGGAAAAAGCTCATTGGGCCCCAGAGTGCCCCCTCCCCTGTCACTCACCAATTCAAAACATTTCATTGGCTAATATTGTAATGCCCCTCTGTATGAATTATAGTCCCTTTTATGTCTCCCTGGATATTAGCAGTAAATTCATGCCCTCTGACAGTATGAGCCAGCTCACACAGGGTTAAAGCTGTGACTTACAGCCCAGTGATAGTGGCTGCAGCACTTTCTATTTATCTAAGTTTCATGCGTAGGAGGACAAGGAAAAACATATATGGTATATGGTTATGCTTTATTTAAGCACACTAAGAGATCGGGCCGTGGGACCTGAGAGTGTCAGGGAGACAAACATGGACGTGCCAAACCCCCATGGTCTAGGGAGACTGACAGGTAGACGCAGACCGCAGAGTGCTGAACCATCTCCCGCTTAACCATCCGACAGCAGATTACAATACAGACCAAATGCTAGACGACACACACGGCCCGACCATGGGGGGAGAGATGAGCCGCCGATATTTGAAAAGAGGAGAGATTACTTACTACCCTGCTACAATTGACCAGATGGGAAAGTCACGGGGGGGGTGGACAAGGAATTTAAACAAGATGTGCCTCATGCGGGGTCCTTACGTAAATGACTCTAGCAGCAGATTCTACAGACCACACCTATAAGGCCCCAACGCCAAATCCACGCTTAAATCTACCCCAGGAAGGGGAATTTAGCAGTGAATTTATTTTCGGCTTTCGCAGCACAGGGATTGTCAGCACAGCCAAGACAGAAGGATGTTTATTAATACCCTCTGCGTATAATGCTCTCTGCCTTCGACGCACGTCTGTGTCAAGTGAGCCCTGCGAATGTCATTCTGTGAGCCGCTGCCAGATGTCTGTGTCTGTGTAAGGTGGCAAGTCGGCTTGCCAAAGGTATGCCGATGTTTTGTACCTATTAATAGCCTGTGATGTTTCCGCGGTGCATCGAGCCAAGAATTATTCTGCAATATTTTTCACTTAACCCTTTGCGGCAGCATCGATCTCGTGTTTTACTCCGATTGCCCGGTAACGGCAAGACAAAAATGCACAAAGCTTGAGGAAACACAGATCTTGAGTGCATTTGATTCTTTAAGCTTTTAATCACCTATGATACATCAAGTTTGTTGGAAATCATAATGGAAAAAAAAAACTAATTATAACAGACCCCTATTGTTCTTAATAGCCTGGCCTGAAGTTATACGTTTTCTTTTGTTTTTTGCTGCAAGTTATTTATTTATTTTGGAAAGCAATTACTATTCAGTGATAAAAAAAGATGCTCTAAAATGCCAGCTTACAGGCACATTTAACTCAATTTTTTTTTGTGAGCTCAGAACTAAACAACCGCTTAAGCTTTTACTGCTGATATATATAACTTCGTTATCATCAGCGGAATTAAATTAATCGTCTCACTTTCACCAGCACTTACATGTTCCCACTGGGCACCAAAAAACAAGATAATGAATGGGCCTGTTTTTTTTTTTCCTCTATCGAGGTTTAAACTACGAGCAGGAGTAAGGCATTCCAAAGGGGTACACGAGGTGTGACTAATGATGCCATAAGTGAATCACGACTGTGTTTTCCAACTGGACAGCAGAGAGTCCTGGCCAGGGGGGCATGACAGAACGTCTCACCGTGGAGAGTCTGACCACAGAGCGGTGCCGACCTGCAATGACTCACGGCTGGTGCCAGATGGACCCTTCAATGGGAAATCAGACACACCCGTAGAGGGTCTTAGTGAAGAACACTGCCTGCAATGTAGGCCCAGGCCTTGCAAAAACAAACAGGGCATGTGGAAATAAAGCAAACATCCACATTTGGGGACTTCCAGGAGTGCAAATAATAGATTTGAATATAAACACAGTGGCCAGTTTATTAGGTACACTGGCCGGCTAAAAGCAAACAGTCTGCTTCTCCAAACAGTGAATCGTCTGGCTGCAACTGAATACATACAGCAGGCAGACCAGGATCAAGAGGGTCACTTACTGTTCTACTAGGCATTCGGATGACTAGCATGCCGGATCGAAGTACTTTGAGACGTGGCGTGGTAGTTGGTGCCGTACATAGTGGATTTAGCACTGAGAAACATCCACCTTCCAGGGATTTTTCATGTACTACACTGTCTAGTTTAGTGAGAATGGTACAATTAACAAAAAAAAACATCCAGTCAATGGTAATTCCGTGGGCAAAAACACTTTAATGAGATAGGTCAAAGGAGATTGGCAGATTGGACTCATTAAACTCATCAAACTCGTTAAAGCTAACGGTCAGAGTGCAGAAACAGCAACCCAGCAAACCTAAAGGTTTCTCTGAATGCCCAACTCATCTACCTTCCAAGCAGTTCTGGCACAGTAAGTCTTTCCCAGTACTAGATAGCTGTATGTAATAAAGTGGTCAATGTGTGTAATTTCATGTGTCATTAATGTTGAAAATGTTGCCATCATCATATACTTTTTCTGTTTATTTTTACCGTCTAGATGCTGGTATTTCCCATTTTTGGGTCCTTTCCATAATTCTGGAAAAAAAACAGCCCTGGAAAATCTTTTTATTCCTTTTTAATTGTTGACAGGGTCAGTCTAGGGAACAACAGGCAATTCTGTCAAAAGTTCCTATGCTTAGCTTGGCTCGTACATGGAAACCAAAACAAGATTTTTGGTTGATATTACGAGGCCTGCGCAGGAAGCTGAACAGCTTGCTGTACTCTTAAGTGACAACCGGACAAATAGCAGAAACACCCTGACACCCACAGAGAACACTTCAGAAAGCATGGTCCTATATACACTGACATCATCAGGACGCAAGGAGCTTTCTCAGTCTTCTGAAACATACAAATGCTTTATTTACATTGACCAACCAGAGTGCAAGACGCTTGTGCTTGTTTTAATGTTCAGACCCATTTAAAAGTAATATCAAAGTGAGAACACGCTAGAGCGAAGAACTTGGGGGGG
Organism: Paramormyrops kingsleyae; assembly: GCF_048594095.1. Lineage (NCBI taxonomy): Eukaryota > Metazoa > Chordata > Actinopteri > Osteoglossiformes > Mormyridae > Paramormyrops > Paramormyrops kingsleyae. Next base: position 13,666,382 of record NC_132812.1, read on the forward strand.
GGGGGGAAACACTGACAAAACCTTCCTCCCCGAGGACGGTCTAAAATAAGGTTCACTGCAACCAAAGCAGCAGGAGAACAGAAGCAGACTCAGGAGAGGGGAGGTTAAGGAAGGGTTATGTACAGTAAGTCAAGTGAAAAGAAACAAATGTCTACACATTAATTTACCCTCAAAGCTTTAGAACTGCCCAACCTACTTAAGCCCCCATGACAGCTGCTCAACAAAGTGAAAGACAGCTTTTGAGACGCACCATAAATCTAACCAAAACATCAACCCTCTCTTAGTCGGCATTATAATCACCAAGTTACAGTTTTGTGTGCCCAAGGTAGTCTAGAACAAAACCAACATTTTTCTTAAACTCTCCTTAAAAACACCGAATATATATATAATAATCAATTCTTGAGAAACATTTCATCAGGAAGCCAAAGCCTACGAAAGGCCCAAAGAGACATCAACCAGCAGGCTAATCCAGACTTGCCGAAGCATTTTCACCCGCGACCGAGAACATCTCATCCACCCGTTGAGGTCGGCCAGATTTCCACAGCCATGTGAAACAAACAATAGTCCACATATTAGCTTTCCAGTTCAAGAATGAACAAGACACAAAACGAGCTCAAAGGCATGGGGGGTGTATTTCCAAGAAGGCTGTTCGCTGCTTTCACTGAGAATGACAGAAAGGCATCCCACCTCTTCCCACCTCTTCTTTTCTTTTGCTTACGAGGCAATTCCACTCTACGTCACCCTCCCACTGTACATGTGCCCTTGAGCTCATACTATGTTTGGCACTCTGTGTAATCATATATTAGGGGATGAGCCTTTGTGAAAGTCACGGCATACAAACAAGTAAACATCACGGCAATATAAAAAGTGTCAAACTGGATTTGAGCAGGACGCAAGGAGGAAGTTGCTGAATCAGATTCTGAGCAGGTAGATCGACAGGCTAATGGATGCTGCTAGAGATGAATGGGGAAGAAAGGATTATATCAGAGGCTGCAGGCCTTTGCAGGAGGGAACTCATGAGTGACAGTTTGCTCCAGGACTTAACATCCCTTCTTTGGGACAAAGGAGATGACTTTGAAACACAGCCATCTGGTGAACAAAGGCAGAGGTCAGCATACCAGCTACACAACCACCTGCTCTGGGCAGACCTGAGCAAGGCATTATATCATTACAGATAAAGGAAACAATAATGAATGAATGCATGATTAGTGGGAGGAGACAGCTAGCCTTGGGAGTACACTGCCCAAACATTGAGCTATATATAGGAATTAGAGAGAGGGAGAGCTTATGATTCAAGTTATAATGCCCTAATGTTACAAATCTTTCATTTCTTGTCAGGGTTAAGGAGACACATAAGCTGCTCTAGCTTATGGCCTATGGAAAGCAGAAGACTAGTCAGTGAGGGAGAATCGCTTAATTTAGTTCCTACCACAAGAAAAATGAGCCCAAGTGCCCATTTTTCTAAAGATATTCATCACATATCCTTAAAAAGTACCCAAAAGAGGACACTAGCCAACCTCTTCAGCTTGGAGTTGGGTACAAATGAAATCAGGAGTCTAAGAAAAGGTGATGGGGATTAATTTAGCTGTCCAAACAAAAGCTTTAAGTCTGGGCGCTGCCTTCCGGAACCATGTACGGTATACCTGAGACATTACACATTCAGTGGGAAACAGGATGAATGGTGGAAATCTAGGAAAAACGTTACTAAATCAATTACCAACTACCTGGTTTAGTTTGTAGGAGTGACTAATGGATACACATCCTTTGATCAGGCCAGCATATAGAACATGAAAAAATACCATGTATGATCCTCCCCGGGTTGGTTTTTTCATGATATGAGTAATAATTTCAAATAACTGCAGGTCAGTCGCTCACTGACACATGAGGCAAACAGATATTTGTGCACAAAAGGACTGGACAGATTACAAAGTCTACAGTGATTTATTATCTTTATCTGGCAAAAGATTAGAATAAAGTATTCCCGCTGAAAATCATTTTCAATATCATGACAGTGCATCAAAGAATCCCCTGTGCAGCTGTTAGGCATTCAGGACTGGGATGCAACCTCATAATTATCCTCCCGTTAGTAATCCGTCGTGGACCAATCACTTCACGGCTGGCGCTGACAAAGCCGGGACATTAACCCACTTCTGCAGTGCTTTGTGCTGCAACGTCTACCTCCATGCAATCTGATTATTGTAAATCTAAATGACTCGCATCCTCACTGAACGGATAATCTTTAAGCACCATGTTCCAAATGTGCATCAAGCCTGCAGCGTGAAACCAAGCTGCAGAACAACATATCTGACAATGTTTACATAACGGCAGATGTAAGATTATACAGAAACTATAATAACTATTTCCTGTGTTGAGTATTTCAGGTGCAGAAGCTACAAATCCAGACCAAGATTTTGTTTCTACCAACCAGTTGAGTACTCTGTGACTGTGATTCTTTATGCTCATCTGGATGGTAGAAACAAAATCGTGGTCTGGATTTGTGCATTGTAATCCAGTGTAGATACAGGCATTCTCGTATACCTTACTAACACTGCACGTTGCAATGAAAAGCACTGTCATCCAAACTGCAGCTAACATAAAGAAACTCAGCAAGAATTCTCTTATTAGGCCTGAGGAAAGACGTCAGGTTGGGTCCCATGGGAAAATGCAGCGACTTCAGTATGAAATTATTTTTCAGACCTGAATGCCCATCCAAGAAATGAGAATTGTGCAAGATTGGTGAACCAGTTTCACTGACAACAATTCCCTTTTCTTTGAGGGAAGATTCATAAATAATCAAACAAGGGAACTTATTTTTAAAATCCTCTGTGCAATTTCTCCAAATGGTAATGACTGTTGGAGAAAATAGGACCACACTTATTGTCCAGGTTCTAAACGAAATGGTGGCATTACAGGAACATCTACTTGTAAAACGCCAAGGAATTCCATTAACTTGTACTTAACACATTTTATGACAATGTGAAGTGCAGTAGAGTTTACAGAAAAAAAACAAATTGAGTAATGTGGAAAAAGGAAACTGAAATGTATTCCCTGTGGTGGTCAAGCAATATGTTGTTGGAGAGCAACTGCCCATAAACAAACAAAAAAGCAGACCAAAAATATTTAAGTACAGTGTTCTTTTAGCCAGAAGTTATTCATTCATACCATGTGTTCAGACCCACAATGAAAGCTACTCACTTCTTAGGGGGCCCTCGTAGCTCTCTGGCAACATGTGGTACTGCAGCTGTACGATTTGACCGGTTTCCTGTGTGGTGCTCAGGTCCAGTGGGGTGTTTTCTTCCCCACATCGCAGTCACATGAGCATAAGTACAGAAAGCAGAATAATGTCCCTACAACCCTAGAAACCATGTATCCATCACCCCAACAGTGCCTGGCAGCTGTTATTTCCTGGCCTGCATTTTTAAACTAAAATTACATTTAAGAGATTAGCAGACACTTAACTCAGTTTCACCTCATCCGGCAGCCTTCTAATGACATTTTCCTGATGGCTCCGTTCTGTTATGCCCAGATAAAAATGGCAATAGTGCATGGTTTGCAAGGTGCAAGATTTCATGGCTGAATGTAACAGCTTTAACTGCGGGCAATCCTATTTTACAGATACTGGTATCAGAATATGCACAGGGTGTGGGGCATGTTCCAAGGGTAATATCCTGGGGACAGGGAATCGCAAAACACCACGTTGCAAAAACTATTGCAGGTCCATTAAAATCCAATATTGTGAAATAATGGTAAATAATAAGCAGAGTGGGAATTTTATTGTAAATCCTTATCCCATGATACAAGGGGGAAACAGTATTAGTAATTACCAAATGCACACCAAACAAGACTACAAGTTCTCTTAAAATGGAATTTTAAGTACGTGATACAAACAAAACATACGCACAACATCAATAAAATGTAATATGAGGGATGTTAGGTTGAGCTGTGCATACACACATCTTTCTGATTTCAACATTAGCTAGTTAAGAATAAATAAATATTGGCGAATAGTGAATCCAAGGGCAGGGTAAAATTTACTGGCGCTGGAGGTCGTGATGATCTCCCTGCATGTCAATAATCATTACGCTGTGCAGTGTGCTGTATGTCAGTGAATCTCTGTCATTTGTCTTGTGTTCTGTAAAGAAATCATCATCATCAATTCATGGGTCATAAATCCCATTTCCGTGGGAAACCTAAATAGGATTCTTACATCCAAGTCTAGCATTTCATATTTTCATCAAGCCATTTCACAGTTTTAAAAAAAATGTTCCACTGTTTCGCTGCCATTTCACAGTTTTTAAAATTTTTCCGCCATTCGCAGTTGCTCAAGAAACATAACCCCCCCCCCCAAATACCAACACATTACTGTGGGTAATTAATTAGAGCGGAACTAGACACATGACCACCCAAGTGTGACAACCCAGCTAAACAATATGGTTAAGTAGTTCATTAACATTCAACATTAGATAACTACATATGCTTATTAATTAAAAGCATAACTGTACAGGACTAATACTAACTAGTAACAGCTTAACTGTCAGCAAACCAGTTAAAGTTCTTAGCTAGCAAATTACTAACAATCTTAGATAATGTGAACTGTAATCTGAACCGTAAAACAGGGTATCCGGCATTTTCCATTTCAGTTATTTATAGAAAATTCAAAACAACTTCCAGATTTCTAACGCTGCTGAAAATCTCTGTTTGTTTTCATTTAAACAAAGAATTAAAACAGATCACTGTGAATCATTTCACTAAACAGTCCTTAAACATGCCGGTGCGTTTCCAGCTAAATGATTCGTTTCACTATGTGGTTACAAATCTTCTCGTTCCAGGGTTCAGTCTTAAAACAAACAGTTTCATTTGTGTTTGATGTTGGCAGGGCAAGCCGCTAATTTGCACGTTTCTGTGTAATTCCACCCACAGGAGGACTTTGACGCAGAGCTGAATCTCGGGCTGCCTCTCAGGACTGACTTTTGAGAATGGGTACTTGCTTGGCTGCCCTAAAACTAGAGGAATTACTCCGTCTGTATGAGGCTCTATAAGAGTAATCATGCTGCCCTGAACAAGTACCCAAGGATCAGATGATGTTTCTGTGTCACATGTCTGCAGAGAACATGGATGAGTTAAATACGTTTCTAAAACTGCTTAAGAACAATCAGTGAGTCTAAAGGTGCATCGGAATGCTGCATCATCTCTATATCTGAAATTTCTGGCAAACGTACTCCCTCATCAAGCAGAAAACCATTCAGAAATCATGTGCTGCTTTGAGTATCTCCAGCAGTGCGATAGGCCCCTTATGGGGCTGACACTGTCTTGCATTTTCCACTTAAATGCTGAGGGAAAAGGTCCCAGCCGAAAAGTGTTTAATTACTCTTGCAGCAGGGGGGAGCACATCAGGTAACCAAAGGAACTTATAAACGGAAGTCATCACTTCAGATGCTATAACCCTCATGTTCCCTTTAAGACGGTGTCACGTGGGAAGCTACCAGTATCGACATTTATTCCAGTCTGAGAAATTATTCACCATTAGCTGAGCTTCTGTCTGCTATGAGAAAAAAAAAAGAGTTGATTTCATTTATTCAAAAGAATCTTAAAAAGACAAGTTTGGGAATGCCATAACTCTCCTGCCACTGATGAAATATGATCTCAAGACTGATGCAACATGATCTTAAAAGTCTGCCTGAACCCAGTCTCCTTAGCCATTGTTCCCCCTCTTATCTGATCAACAATTTGAAGACTTATACTGTAATTTTTATATATTCCAACTGAAGGAACAGCTTTTGGATATGCCCCATACACCGCTCCGCCTTCTCCAACCAGCTGCCACTTCTCCTGGGACTGGTTTTCTCAGCCGAGCAGAACATTGCAGGCCCAAGTGAGGTCTAAAGCAAGGCTTCTTTCTAGGCCAGAAGGAGCAGCTGCTTAGCTCTCAAAGTTGGGCATCACAACGCAACACCAGCTGAAATAGTGGCAGTAATCTGCATTTATTTCTTCTATTACTGAGGCAGCTTGTCCACACTACACTGTATCTCCTGCCAGCGTCTGCCATGAATCAGCTTAAGCTGGTGCAGTTGTGTGACAGTCACTTAACTTGGCCTTGCTCTAATGAACCACAGGAATCTTGGGGTATTGCCGTTCCGCATGTCCAGGTCTTCTTTCAAGAAATGAGACGGCGTTAATTTATGTTACATAAAGGCTTTTTTGTTGCAGCAGGAAAATTGATAGAGCATCTCTTGAAAATAACCCCCCCCCCCCCCCTCCCATGTTGCTCAGACTCACACATGCGTCTTTACTTTGCCGCGACCTTGGCACGCTGACATTGCAGTGAGTATCGGATGGTCACGTTCAAACAGCACGACCCACGTCAATCAGGCGGGAATGTGAAACTGAATCCGGGGCATGTGGAAACGGCCCAGGCTACCGTTTCAGCTGGCACTCATCCCACGTCACCCGGAGGGCGAGCATTTGCATTTCGATTAAAGCGGCAATAAATAAATAAATAACAAATGCACAAAGAGTGTCTAATGCTGCCCTGAAGGATGAATCACAGGGCCTGCTGCTGGGAACGACCTGGAATGAACTACACAGAACAGAGGTCTGAGAAAACTCACAGGGCAACGAGAGTCAGGCCCTGCTGTCCGCTCCACTCCAATCTGCGCTGGGCTGTGAAAGTCACAGGGGAGAGTGATGGCCAAATGGAGAAGAGATGAAATATTCAAAGAGCACATGGATTTCAGGCTGAACGTCTCCCAGCATGGGTGCAGGCTTCCCTTTGCTGTTTCCCTCCCCGAGGAATAGGCCCAGTCCCGTCAGGAACAGTAACCAGTGGATGATGCATTACCCATAATCCTCTCCACCTTCCCGCCTTGTCCTTGGGCTAATTATTGGAACCAGCTGACCTTCCCGATATCCTAGTTTCATAGCTATGGCTATCATCTGTTAACTCCGCAGAGACAGGGTAGACATGGGGGCGATTAATTTCTGTCCCATTTCCCACCTTGCCCTGGATGGCACCTCCCGAGAACATTCAAGAACCAAAATGCAAATTGCACAGGCAATACAGTACATGCATTTAGACGAAAATGGACATGCTCATTGTGAGCTAGCATTCGAAAGCTATGACATTTGGTAAAATGCAAACAGTATGTACAAGCTACTGTAATTCTAATTGATGGTGGTGACCAGGGTTCTTCTCAGTCCCAACCTCTACTGGTGAGCCTGTTAGCAACCCGACAAGCGCGTTCAAGGCTTCACTAGGATTTCAGAAACAGCCGGCAACTGATAGCAATTACTCAGAGTACAAAACTAGCTTATACACACCTGCACATAAATTATGCTGATATGAGAGTATTGGCCCTGTTGATTTTATTTCCTCATCAGATCAAGTGAAAATAAACCAGCTCCCTGCAAAAAATTACAATACAGGTGCAGTGAACACGATCTTTTCCCCACATCAACTCATAGATCACTTTCAAGCAACAACTCGAGGTCCATAAATCATCGCTGACAGAATGAGTCTAATTAGCTCACCTAAGCAGACAGCTCTAGTGGAGGACAGAACTATGTTTATGCCTGGATACTGCGAAATATTCCAGAATAACTTGCACCTAGAACTGCAATGAGCAATGAAGTTGAGCGACAATTTATAACAATGGGAAAAGGGGATTGTCACAAAGCTTATTTTAATATTAAAGACCCATTTAAATTTTTCTCTGGCCATTGCATGAATTGCATAAAATATAACGGTCTGCTGCCTGAGAATTTTCTTTATTACTAATCCATCAACATGACTGACCATTTAAGTGGGTACCCAATCTGAAATGTGCCCTGGATTCCCTATTAGAGAAGCACACTTTCAGTGTATTAGAAGAGTGTTGTTTTATTATTATTATAACTATTATTATTATAATTATTATTATTATATGGGAGTACATAAAAAAATGCTGTGGTGTAGTAGCACAACCGACAAGTGCATTGCAGCACTGGGAGGTCCTTGTTCTTAATGTGGTCCTTCCAACCCCTGATGAAAACAAGCCGGCGTCATCGTCGGGGAGACCACACAGTGCATATGGTGTGTCTCTCCGCTAATGGTTGGCGTTTCATTTAAAGGTTAATTTAAGTGTAGAAGTAAAGCTTCAGGGAACCAATGACCCCTTAAAGAGCAAAAGTCTTGCTTCGGTTTTTTAAAACAATTTGCTCACTGATTTTAAGACGAAGAAATCTATTAAATACTCCTCCATGAAGAAAACCAAAGATCAACTCCCTGCAATACTGGCGAGGGTTGGGAAAGCACATCATAAGGCTCTAGAACACCACACATGTGGTGTTACCCCCCATTACTATGAAGATTATCTAGAAAATTGCCCATGAAAGACAACAACATGGCTAGACAATTGAATTAATAATTTCAGCATTAACTGTATGACACAAAGGGATATGTGACATGTTTTTTTCAACTTAGTGACAGAATGTTGGTTCCAGGCAAAAAATGTCTTAATTACTTATGATGATGTAAATTAATATTATTTATTATTATGGCACAGAAAATGAAACACTACAAGTTTAGAGAAAACATATTAAATATGAGAAGACTAGGTTGTGATTTGGGCAATGTCTGAAATAAACAGGTTATATGACTACTTACATGAGACTGGAACAGACACATCTGTTTTTTTCCACACAGATCCAAACATGAATATAATTATGAAGCAGGACGCCAGATCTGAGTAAGAATTCTGGCATCGAATTATGAATGTGGTTCCCTTTAAGGAGAAAAAAATTGCACCCATATGGCAAAAGGTAAAATCATCAAGAAAACATGTTTCAGTTCAGTTATGAAGCAGCCCATGGGCCAGAATCAAAAGTAATTCTGGACTTCAGAACCCCCCATTCAGCCACATGACATGGTGCACACACAGTGTTGGGGATCATGCAGGGACCTGAGCAGACCTGCCTCCCCCACTGAAAAAAACCACATCATAAAATATTTATTTTATGCCCGTTGTATTGTGTTTCCCAGCCCGTTCTTTCCGGCCTGTTATGTTTTACATTTTCAGATGTGCAATCTATATTTATTATTCCACAAAACTGAAATGTCACACCAGCAGCAAGAACAAGCCACACTTTCCCCCCCTTATACCACAACTGTATAATGGTCGCACAGTAAAACAAACTTTCTTTTTTATTTCTATAGCTGTTGTGCAATGTCGCGGCAACGTCAGAGAGGCGACTTGCTTGGAGCGAGGTTGTGGCAGTGTTAGGATAGCTCTGGTCCAGCCAGCGCCCGTGTACCCCCCCCCCCACCTCGGATTCCTCGGGCAGCAGAGTTTTCCTGCCCCATGGAAGCCCACAGGCAGAGTAACGAAAGGAGCGACAAGCACTGAGACACAGCAGCACGATCAGCCTGTTGGCAAAATGTGGATGGCAGTGTGGCACAGTATGTACCAAAAGCAGTGCAGAGGCTCGTGTGTGTAGACTCCCTATCCTGCCCATCTGCCAGCTGACTGGTACCAACAGCTGTCCCCCCTTTGATCTCCATTCTTTCACAAATTAAACCTTTCTTTTTCGATTCGTAGCTCTGCTGAGAGTGTCACAGAGGACAATACAATTAACTCACCATGCAAATGCTGTTTACAGGCGAAAGTGAAGTGCATTAGATTTGCAAAAATCTCAGCAGTATCAGTGCACAGAAATATATTTGTGCATCAAGACCACTGAGAAATTCAGGAATAAATATGTTTAAAAAAAAAAGGAACACAATGCTCTAGACCTACCTGTCACCAAAAAACTGTCAGAGAACAGCAGACCCCGTCATGTTTACTTCTCAATCTAACATGAAGACGCTTTCACATAGACTCATAAAAGGGATCTTTGTTCATAGTACGCCTAATAAATCAGCCACCATGACACCATAGTGCGCCTTATTTAAAGTCTTCAGGAACCCTGGCTGGGAGCCAGGCGCTCTGCAATACAGTTTGCCACACATTGCTGAAGCCTCCGTCTGTCAGCAGGCACAGCAGCCCAGCGCAGCCTCAATGGCAACAACAACAAAAAAACACCCTGAAAGTCACTCGAGGAGGCTGTCATAAAATGCACTGTGGGAAAAAACAGTGTCGTTTAGTAACACGGAATTATATTTGTTCTGCACATGCAGTGCCACTGAAGGCCATAAAACAAATAGGAATGGATTTGTTGTGGACTGTCATTGGGTGGATTCTGGAATCCCCCTGAAAGACAGGCCATTTTCAGTTTTAACAAGAGAAAAGTCCGTAACATTAAAAACGAACTGTAAGGTTTTTTTTTTTTTTACAACAAATAGAATGATCAAGTCGCTGCATTAAAACTTATTCCATAAATTAGCATAATGATTCAGTCCCTTTGACAAAACTAGATGCTGTGAGAATGACAATAATGTATTCCCCTTTTGGCCCCATCACCACCCCCCCATCTAATCCCTACTCCCCCCACACCCCCCCCCAACCACTGCAATCCCTAGGCCCCCTACACACTCTCCCCAGGAGGGGCTCCTCCCTTTGCCATCACTACGCGGCATTACTTCAGTTTTGGTGTGATTTGTCTCAAAATGAAAGAGGTCCCAGAGCATTGCCTATACAATGTTCCAGGGAAGTTTGAAAAAGATTCATCAAACACTTTTAGTGTTACTGTGTTCTGTAGCCATCCTTTCCTGCTTCTGCTGCCACCTAGTGCTGCGGCTTCAATTTTAATGAGATTTGTCTCAAAATAAAATACGGTACTGATCTTCATCCATATAAATGTCCTTGTGAAGTAATAAAATCCATAAAATAGTTTTTGAGTTATCAGGCTAACAAAATAAAGTGTATGAGGTCGTACTTCTATTTGCTATCACTGTGTGGCTTATGCAGTTTTGGTGTGATTTGTCTCAAAATATGATCAGTTCCAGATATTAATAAAAATGGATACTTTATTGATCCCTGTCGGGGAATTGTCTTTATGCCTCCCTCAACTTGCTCTTTTTTGTAGAGTAAGTCGTCCGCAAAGGGCAGCCACCTGCAGCGGTGCCCAGGGAGCTGGGGGTTAAGGGCCTTGCTCAAGGACCCACAGACGTGCTGTGGCTGGGTTGGAACCGGTAACCTTCTGATTACAGGCACACAGGCTTAGCCCACTGAGCAACACGCTGCCCTTATATTCATACACTTTGGGTCACAATGTGTCTGCAAAGTTTGAAAAAGACCTGTCAAGTGATGGCAGAGGCGGCGGACCAATCCCTAAACCATATGTATTCTATGTCCAGGGAATACAATAATAATAATATTTGAGTGGCCAGCCTGTTTGCAATAAAAACATTTCTATAATTTCAGAACACATAGACACACACAAACCTGTGTCCCTTGTGAGGTTTCTTGGTCTGGTACTGACTAAGAAGACCGTAGAGAAAAGTCTACAGAATAACCAAGGATAAAGTCAATAAAAAAGCACAGATCAGAAAAAGGTTGTACAAAGTCTACCATATCCCATTGGGCACAATTTATTCACTAAAAATGGAACATGAATCCTACCAGTGCCAACAGCTGCTGCTGAGATCAAGCTACCCAACCAAACTGATTAAAAGGCAAGAAAGACACTGGTAAGAATTGGCTGTGCAACACCAGAGAAAGAACTCCAGAGTTCAACACCGAAGGTAAAACTGGAAAATAACCACATCACTACAGCATCACAGCAGCAAGAAGTTGGAAGCAATCAGTAAAAATGAGCCATTTCAGCACCCACGTGGATTTTGCAACAAAACATCTGAGCGATCTGGCAAAATGCGCAGTGGTCAGGTGGTACAAAATTGGATGCTAGAAGTCTGAATTTGAAATATTAGATTTAGGACCAACGCAGTCCGGAGAAATACAGTAGCAGCAGCATCGTGCTACAAGACGAGAGTGCTTGTCCTTCACACTGACCGCGAAGCATGCTGGAAATGAATGAAAGAGAAGAAAAAAGCAGAGGCAGATTCCAGGGAAAATGTTCACTCTGCCGAAGCCTTAAAGCTGGGATAGTAAGTCACCTTTCCAGAAAGTCAAAAGTCCACATGCTTTCAGGGAAAAGTCCATTCCAAAGTAGAAGGGCAAAGCTATAATGACAGAAGAATAATAATGTGAATGCCTTGGAGTGACAGAAGCAAATTCCTGGCTTGAATCCCATTGATAATCTGGAAATACTTGGAAATTCATAAGCTAGTCCCAGGAAACTTGACATACTGAATAAATCTGCCAAGAAGAATTTGGGAAAACTGCATCAAGCCAGTAAGTCAAGTGTATAAAGATGCATCCAAAAACATACACCTGTAATTGATTGTCCATACCGAGAAATATGGCATTCATGAGTATGAATATGTATGTACATAATATATATTCCCTTTCGTAATATTTACTGTAACCCACTTAACCCAATGAAACATTCAGTCTGTGCTGTCAAGTTTTGAAAAATGTATAGTCCATGCACTACTGAAGAGGTCTTTTGCAAAGCACTACATAAAAAGGTAACAGATCCTTTATAAAGAACACAGGCATAGTCTGGTAGAACGGTAAGGAGGTAAGGAGTTCTGGACTGACACAATTAACAGTCAATTTTAGGTGTCCAGTTAAGATCATTAAACACAGGCATACTTTCCAACAGTGTGGACAAAAGTTACTTAAAAGGTACAATCTATTGCCACCTGCGGCAGGGACTAAGGTATGTCACCGTCATCTGAGTGACCTGAACAATTAGGGCAGACAGATATTTAGGCTTTGACACCGCAAAGACAAAGCACAGTAACTTACAGGTTTTTCGGCATTCTTTCTTAAGCACAGAAATGTATCGATTTATGCTGCTAGGGATCAGAAATTATAAACTAACTTGCATTCTGAAGCAAAATGACCCCCACACACGCCGAAATTGGTAATGTCATTTTATTACCACTGTATTTCCCATTCTTTGCTGAAAACCACATATACAATATTATTCCAGAAATGTAAAAATCAGCAATACATGTTGGAATTACATTGTTTGTACTGTGCAAGGTCATGCGAGGCTACATATCATCTGAAACAAACGTTTTGAGACAGATCACTGAAATAGCAAGTGACATTTGCCATCTGTACTACAATATGTCTATATCAGATTATCTTTTCTTTCACATCGCTCTTATTATGAGATATGGAGAGCAAAACACTACTTCACCGTGCTCTATTAAATGGGTCAACATATTCACGGTGCGATCTTAGGCGAACTGTTGTGCGTTTTCAAGGTCTTATTTAAAGAATCAAAGGAAAATGTCGAAGTACCTCTTAAAGTACATGGTGATCATTGCTGAAATAACAATGCGAACCTACAATACGAACATGTCGTGCATCTGCGATATAAAGATGTCTTTTTCGCGGCAGGTCACTTTATCTCTATTCATCTATATATAGAGTAGAACGACTGATACAGGATGGAAGAGGATTACAAACTGTGCGTCTGGCTTCCCACTTCAGCTTGCTAGAGTCCAAATAGGACACAATTTATACATCTTCTTTTCAATAAGAAAGAAAATCCCAGGTGTATCATTGTAATATATATATATATAACGACCGATATATTTGCTTCATTACATAAAAGGAAATTATATGAATATAACATTAAACTGTTAGAAATTACATTCTTAATTCAAGATGAGTACATTTGTGTAAATCATTTCAAGTAACAAGTGCGTTTAAAGAAATCGCTTTGACTTAATGTTACTCTGAAAATCATACTTTTTAAATTTATGAATTGATAACGGTTATACCTCGAAATACATACAGCATCCCAAATTATACTGTACCCTGCGTCTATATCGCTAAAGTAATCTCTAATGTAGATTGCTGATAGTTGACAAGTATATTTTTAAACTAACGGTGGCCTTAATAAATATGGTCCTTTGTAATTTACAGACAATAAGTATGGGGTATGTCCACTATGGATTTAGCCTGGGAATCGGCTTTATAGCCACCGCACAGAGCAGATCTGATGATGTGCGGCGTTTGTTTTTGGCGCCGCTCTCCCACATTTCAGTCCTAAAAGTCCCCTGGCAGAGCCGTGCAAGTTGCGAAACACGGACTTACCGTCGTTATTTGTTATAATGTCACAGGCGCCATTCAGGATGCCTTCCTTACCTTCCGCGATTGTGCTGTCGTTTATTGCTAAAGAAGTTGTGCGCGCTCCCCTCTCGCCGGTTGCAAGTCGGACTGCGTGCAGCCAGACCTTATTGCAATGTTTGACAATGATGTGCTGGGTCCTGGTTAAGCCCCACACTCGTCCACGCATGCTCATCCCGGGCCCTTAAAGGGCGATGGTACCTGAGCGCAAATGCGCGTCCTAGTTTCCTTATACGCGCAGCGTTGGCGCTTCGCCCCCAGTCGCAGGTTTCCCGTAGAGTAATTGATGTTTGATTTGGACCGATTGTGCATCAGTCTCCAGTGCCACTTCGGATTGGATTATCTCCATTGGCGTGAAGAAGCGGTTGCTTTACTAATCTCCGTTGTAGTTATTCATAGATTTGAAGCGTTCTTGCTCTTCCCGCTTGCTTTCCTCTAAGTTGCATGTGTCTATGTCGCAATATCAAGCATGCAAGGTGACACAGAAACATGGGATGGAGAAGCACAGATTAAGGTCCAAAGGACATGCGATATTTATAGCAGATGGTCATCTATGGAACACGAGGAGGGATTTATGTTAGTTTGGCATTTATTTGTGTCATTTTTGAAAAGGTCTTACTTACAAATGATGTATTGAAATACATTCTATGAGAGCTATATTTATTATCTATGACCAGTATTTTATCAATAAGTATTTAATTTTGTAAAGGTAAATTGTTTTCCCCTGTACTTTATGAATATTATCGGAACTGGTCTATATGTATATTTTTACTGTCGACTGTTTTTACAGTATGTCTGGACCCCTAATTGTATGTTGCAGTAATGGACATCCAGTTAAAGCCCATTTTAGAGCTTAAATACAGGGCTGTGAAACGCCACCCACACTCCACCCTTTAGTAAATTCCATGTGGTAACACACTATATTCCGATTATACTCATTCGTTTCCTCGTGTTTTACATTTAAGCCGACTTAAAGAATATAAAAGTACTAGAATTACTCAGTCTAAGTTTGTCGCCTTAACAAGGTAAACAAAGGAAATCGTTGTATAGTTGACAAAAAAAATGTACGTTAATTTGTAAAAAATGACACTTCTTCTCAGGAGAGATAGATACATATGACATAAAACCGCTAATATGATTCTGGCAGTACAGGGTGCAATTAAAATGTCGCTAATGATATTTGAGACAGATAGTGTCATTATCTGGGTCATGTTTTAGCTGGGAATGCAGGGAACACCCCAGCAGAAAGTGTCCCTAAATTTGGACAGTGGCGGGGTGCTTTGCCCGGTAACTTAAGCATAATTAGCCTATGGGTCACGGAGCCCTATTGTTATGTCTGTTGCCCCCAGCACCCAGCACGTGTCCTCTACAGTCAGCAATAAATATCATTCTACACTTTATCTGCTCCTGAGCTATAGATCCATGGGGGGTAAGCAGCTATCTGAGACAGCTATCCCTTTACACTCTGTCCTTGATGCACTCAGCATGATCCACGTAGCTGGTTCAACGTTTCACAGAAAACAGGATATCGCAACAAGTACAGGAGTCAATTTCTTCCTCCTCGCACGCAGCAGGAAACCAGCCAAGTTTATTTGGTCCGGGCAAATGTGGGAGACAATGTCCATACGACAAATAAGAACTAAGTGATCTTTCTGTGACAAAGTACAGCATTCCTGAACCGAGATTCCCCTCTGCCACTCCCTTCCGTGAAAAGGATAGCCTCGTGCTATTTTTCAAATTCTGTTTCTGAAACACTAAAATAATAGGTCTTCACCTCATTATCTGAAGGGTGGCGATTTCCCTTAAACAATCAACTGTAATTCAAGCTCCTTATGCCTTTCGTCTGGTTTCCTGTAGCACTTACCTCACACACCCATGTCTTTTAGCTAGAACATACTGTATTGATTTTGAAATATCATTAGCATTAATACCGACACCAGCAACAAACTGTATTTTATTGGTGTGTACTTGAAGGTAAAGTGCTAACACAAAAACATTAATAATAATAGTAACAAAAATATATATTATATGCTATTCAGCATTAGAAAGTACCGGTTATAAGAGCAGAAGGTGCAACTGAAATATTTCAAGAATACAAGCTTGAAAGAGACTACATTCATTTTTGTGGCTTGTTGGGAAATTTCCACTGGGAACCGAGAGATGTGGGCAAGACACAACATTCAGACAAATCACTCAAAACGCGTACTGCAGTGTAGAGAGATTTCTTTGGGCCAAAAGACCCAAACCTTGATTCTCTGCTGCCAGCTCATGTTAACAGTCACCCTCGCTTAGAATCAGCTATGATTTCCACTAAATCCTCACATCGTCTTTCTGTGAAGTACTCATCTCCTCACAGAGCATGGCCTGTGGAGTGAGATACATAAACAGAACAGACTGCTCTGTGACTCAGATTTGCCTGCTTACTCATGTGACTCTTGGGAACAGAAACATGCTGGTTTTTATACATCAGCCCCAAATTAAAACCACTAACCAGGTGGAATATCTGATCGATATCTGATGCACTAACGGCATCCTGGGATTTGGAGGCCGAGCGTCTTCATCTTCATAAAAGCCCCTACCGCTGTCCTCCGAAGGCCGACGCCCCATTAAAGACACAGAACTGGCAGCAGACAAGAGCCAAGCAGATAACAGGGTCTCACAAGACTAGCTGGTGCTAACAGAAAATTACACATCCAGACTGAGCCGCTGTAACATCTGCGCAATCCTCACCACGGTGTCTGAATGGGGACAGGCTGGCAGAGCAATACAAAGTCTATAATTCATGCAGTGCTGGATATGGAAGGGGCAGCTTCGGAACGCAACTTCCACTAAGGATTACAGCTCTGGGGAGAGGTTGTAAGTAATCTCACTGCTTTATTTTTAAACTCATTTACAAGGCTTGTATCTTTAGCCAGGGCAACTGAAAGTAGGCCTGTCAAACCACAATTCATGGCATACCACACCAAGTACTTCCACTGGAAAAAATACAAAGCATATCAAAGCAATGAGACTTTTGTATTAGCTACGAATAAAGCGGTATGGTTTGGCTGGGAGCTCGCCAGACATTTATCCGACAGGTGGACTTTGCTTAATTCATTCTTAATTATAGAGACGGTGATCCATTGTCCCAGAATGTCTGACACGATCAAAAGTAAAACTCATTCACTTTTATTTCACACGGGGTTAAAGTCTGAATTGTATGCCATGTAGGACAGGAGACTGTAAAATGAAATGGGTCAAAATTACTGGCTTAAGAAGCAACTGTTAAGTCGGCAATGAAAAGAAACTCAATTGAAAGATACATTATCTTTATTTGATGCTTGAAAGAATGAAACTCATAATAGTGAACATGTAACAAAGAAATTCACTGAATGAACCCAGGTTAATATAAAACTACGATCGCTCACGATGTCTTGAGACAGACGCTATAGCAAAAAAAGCAATATGATATTTTACAGCAAGACATCACAATTTAACCAGCTGTGGGATGAAAAAGAAGAAAAAAAAACAATGAGAATCAGGTGATTGAAGGGTAATCTGTCTAGTACAGTACTCTGAAACTGTATGCCTCTGGTTCATTTAACACCAACAAATTATTACCCAACTGGCTGAACAGCCTGTTTAACAGCTTTTATATTTAAACCCCGTTTTCTGTGATAAATTTAGTTACATAAATCCAAGTTCCTCAAATACTTGCACGAAAGTAACCATGTACAGCTGGGAAGCATTAAAAATCAATAATACTGCTTTTTCAGAGACATCAAGCTAAGTAATTTACTTCCAATATCAGTCCCATCACCTGGCTAAAATCCACAAGCTTCACCATCTGTAATTCTGAAAAACACTGAATAGAAACTGGGCAAAGCTGGGGCTAATGAAGAACTTTAAAACATCATTTTCAACACTGGACCCATTCTTGTTTTTCTGAGCACAAATCACTTTATCCTCAAGGCTTTTGCGTAAGGTCTCCAACTGCATGATCAGAGTGTCAGTTCCCCACCGTTGTTAAATATAATTTCCGAATTGGCAAACAAACAGCGGAAGCCATACTGTAATGTAGCAGCGTTTCAGTGTTTCCAAACAGAACTACACACATTCTGGGAAAGCTGAGGAAGAGTAATTTCACAGAATTGGAATCATCATAGGTATTAAGAAAAAAACAAAAAAAAACCCCAACCTTTTTCCTTTCCCAGAATTCATAGCAAGATGTGTGTCACCTTAAAGGTATGCCAGTCAGGACCCTCCTAGTACAAGCTGTCACAAAACCCAAATTACCCTTTTACACACAAAATAAACGTTTCCTTTTTAACCGAATTTTGTGAGACTTTACAAAAACTTGGCTTGAGGTGATAAAAACAGTAGTTTTAATTTTTTTGTTTTAAAAAAGAAAAGGCCTTTTGTATCAAATAACACCAGGATGCACAAGCCCAGCAGTTGGCCATATAGAGACTGTTTACAAAATGCCAGACAGTGATTACTCGTTTTCCTCGCCTGGGAATTTAATTTAAACTATCTTCGCCTCCTGGGAGAGGAGTCCCTGCTGTGGTCATCATTTCTCCTGGACTCGCGCTGTCTGTCAGAATGCCGGTTTTCCTTGCCCGACCTCTCCAGTCCATTCCTGTACGAGTCCCTGGAGTCGGTCTCCTTCCGGCTCCTGTCTCGAGACTTTGACCGCTGCCTGCCGGATCGACTCTCTGGCTCCTTCTCTCGGCTCCGGCGTGTGTCCGCGCGCCGGTCAGCCCGCGAGGCGTCTCTCGCGGCGTCCCGCTCCCGCTGCTTGTCCTCGTGGCCCAGGTCAGGCCGGCGAGAGACGTCACTCCGCTCCCGCTGGTGCAGTGGTGGGACCTCTTCCCGGTCACGCCCATGGTGGCGAGAGCCACGGTGCTGATCCTCGCTGCCGCCGTCTCGAGGGTGGTTCTGGTGCCGCTCGATGGGCCTCTCCTCCAGCGGAGGGTGCCTGTGGTGCTTGTCCTTCTTCTTCTGGACCTTCTTCTTGCGCCTCGCATCCGAATCTGGACAAAAATCAACACTGAATATCAGGCCCAGAATCCCTGCACACCTATCACAGCGTGAAAAGCAGGTTTATCAGGAATCGGAAAAAAATGACTGACGCTGCACATCTTATTGCGGCTCGGACCCGGTGTGGGATGCAGGGTGTTGGCAGGTTGCAACTGAATATTGCAGTAATGAACCAACCTCCCCAACCGTGAACACGTTCAATAACTTTCATTTATTATCAAAAGAAGAGCCACATGATGTCCATGCATGTTCGACTCACTGCTGACTCAAAACCTTCAAGGCATTTTGAGTTCAATGCTACTGGACAAATTATAGCGAAGACTCCACTGCCCTGTCAGGCTGAGCATTTCAAAAGTATCTCCTGTTGTTCTTGTTGAACCAGCATGATATGGAGACAGTAATATACCATAAATCATCCATCCATCCATTCATCCATCTTCCAAACATTTAAGTATGACAGGAAACCGGCTGCTTATTCCAGGAAGCACAGGGTACAAGGAAGAGGAAGAACCTGGACGGGAGCCCGGCCCATCGGAAGGCGCACACCCACACACCCTCATGCACTATGGGCACTAATTCACCTCCCTGCATGATTCTGGATGAAGGGAGGAAACCAAAGTAAAAAGAGAAACATGCCAGCTCTACACATCGGGGGGAAGAATTCAAACCTACAACCCTGGAGGGTTTCTTTTAATCACATACTTTGGGAGTTAAGGGCCTTGCTCAGTGGCCCAATGCTGAAATCACTCTGCCAACCCTGGGATCTGAATCAGCAACCTTCTGGTCACAGGTACAACATCCTAAGCTGAGCCACCCCCCAAAATGAGAGAAGTGTGAGGCACAAATCATCAAACTACATTTTGTTGTCTGAGTATTTGTACAACAAAGTTGAATCTAATCTGTTTTGTATTAAATTTAAAAAAATCTTTTTAAAGAAATGCAACACTACTCTGACAAGCACACAGGCTGAGACAATCAAGTCGTCCATCTCTTGCTCTCCCATCAAACATGCAGAAGCTTCTCTCTGCCAGGCAGGGAAAACCAGCTACCCCAGAACTGGGGGGGGGACGCTGAGGTGGGGGTCAGGCACTGGCGTAAAGGTCAGGTTTTTAATCTCTTCATTTCTAAATGTGGTCAGTTGTACATCATCAGAAACCAAAGCCTAAAAGTATCGCTTATGCAATTATGGCTTTGTGCGGGCAAGTTAACCCTGGAAAATGATGCAACATTTGGCCACAGACAACCGCAAGAGCATAATCTGGAATTTACATGACAGCGAGGATATTCCTTTGGGGGAAATAATGGGTTTGAGCAGAGAACACAATTTTTGCAAAAAAAGGCAGCACACTACCTGTGAGGTACAACCATGGCCTGGCGAGCTCTCGGTGTGAGAATCTAAACGAGCAAGAATCTCAAAGCACGTGTGGTAAATGCTATGGAGAAAAACTGTGTTTGAGGAAGGAAGTCCAAAACAACAAGGTCATGTGCAAGGTGCGAGTCTGAGCACAGAAACCAGAGAAGCGGAACATACGTCCACATTGAGGATAGCCTTGCTCACCAAAGGAAGGCTGAAATAATTGTTTAGATGGTTGAAACAGGTCAACAGATAAGGTCTGAGCTAGGCATTTCTAATACAACAGTCAGCAGAAAAACCCCAACACTGTCCAAAAAAATCTGCGAAAACAAACAGGTAGCATGAAATTCCAGAGAATATTGGGAGTGTGTAGTGCAAAACAGGGTCATGCAACTTAGAAATCCCTTACAGTGAAAATGTGCATCCTTCTGTATGCTTTGGTATATTGGGAAAATGGGAGTTTGGCTGGGAAGGAACTGATAAATAATGATTGTGCCCCCACACCAACAGGGGCAAAAGGGTTTTACTCTTGCCATTAAGCAAAGGCACCTGAGCTGCTGCTGCTGTCGGATGAGGACTCTGACGAGGAGTCGCTGGAGTCGTCACTGCTGTCGCTGCTGCTGCCTGAAGACGAGGAGTCCGAGGAGGAAGAGGACGAGTCAGAGTCAGACGACTCCACCTCCTGAGCCTGGGTCATGATCATTTTGGGAGCATTCTTCAGGTGCTCGCGAAGCTCGTCCCTGCATGAGGCCGTAAGGAGGTCGTTTTGAGGTTTCTCCAGGAAGCAATGAGTCACCAACAGTAGATGAAGCAAAAACGGTTGTGTAACACTTACGTAAGACCACCCAGGCCGATGGAGGTGAAGAAATTGATGGCAAATCTTGTGTTCCTGGGATTGTCTCGAGGGAACAGGCCTTCGAAGAATGGTTGCAACGTCCTGCAAAACATGAGCGAAACCAAAATGCACTCAGATGAACTTCTAACCTTGCCATAAGTGGTAAACACAAGACAAAAACACTGGCCATATTTTAGTGTTTAATCTTGGCAAACTTACATATCTTTGAGGCGTTCGTTGAGCCTGGGAAGACCCATGTAGGCACAGAGCTCCTGGAACAAAATCTTGACAAAGATTCGGCTGGAGGAAGTCGTGGTGTCTTCACTGATTTTTATGCACTCGAGCACCTTCAAAGCAGACATGTAAACATGTTGATCAATAACTTCTGCGCCTCTATTTCAGGACTCATGTTAGAAAAGCTCCATTACATTTCAATATTTTTTAACTCCCATAACACTCAGAACTTGTCAGGACAGGAATAATGTTATTAAACTATTAGATGGTGCATTTTATACTGACAAGATAATAGCTGGTAAGAAGATTTGACTAAACGTGGTTAGCGGCACTTACGCTCCAAGGGACGGAGTCTGTGTATAGAAGATGTGCAAACATCCGAGCCACGTTTCGAAGCTTATTGGTTTCAAGGCGATGAATGGTCTCATACTGCTCCTGGAATATGGCTTCAAAGCTCTCCATATACTCCTTCTTCAGCAAGCAGAAACGCTGAATATTGTGTTGGAGGGATTCAGAATTAGAGGAAGCATGGCCTTCGATCGTAGTTATTTATCTTTCCCTGTTCCTTAGTGCAGTTTCCCAATCCGGTCCTCGGGGACCCACAGCCAGTCCACGTTTTTGCTCCCTCCAAGCTCCCTGCCAGACAGTCCACATTTCTGCTCCTTAACAGCTCTACTGGGAACTGACAAGGAGCAAAAAAATGGAGAGTCTGTGGGTCCCTGAGGAGCGGATTAGGAAACACTGCCTTTGTGCTCTCTATACAGGGGTACTCAGCCAGACTTACCCCGGCCAGGAGCCCGAAGAACTTCTCATAGGTCCTTTGCTGGGCACAGCAGTCCAGGATCATGTTGCATAGCTCTTTCTGCAAGATAAATAAGGACCGTGAGTCCACTTCCATTAAACACAGAGAAGCTACGTATAGCCAGAGTCTGCAATATTTTCCAGTCAGATGCTAAAGAGCAAGACTGCTGTGTCAGGCCTTTCTCCCTTAAGCATTAGCACATTATTTTAAATTTTCATTATTCTCAATAAAATCGCTCCCAGTTACATACCATGCATTAGTCTGAAAAGGAGCAAGTGAAGTTGATGCATTTGTGACAATCAAGGTATATCTTCATAATTATAAGGTATAAATTCAGGTTAAAGCTTGGAAGACTGAGTGGTTGTAAATGCTGCTGTATAAGTAGCAGCAGGGTACAGGAGTGAGGCTCACAAAGCCTTTGCAGCATGTTCCTGTGTCAAGCCAAGGCCAAATGGCCGTGATCAGCCCCCCTGCAATAAGCAGGCCCAGCACTGCCGTGGGCCCCCACAAACCAGCGGCACCTTCTCTCCCGGGAGTTTGATCACACTTGGGAGGAGGTGAGCCACTTCCTGTAGATATGGGAACGTTTAAACTCGTGAACCAGCTTCAGGGAGCATCTGTGGGGATAACAGAGCTCCCCAGACTCCCGCTGGAAGGGACTGTGAGACAGGGCCACTATCTTAGAGGCAAATACTGCCCGTAGTGATTGCAGAGAAAAGGACGTTTTAATTAAAACACACTAAACACATTAACGGCGCTTCCTCCCCCCCCCCCCCCCACCTTTAATGAGGCAATAGTCAGGCGTGTACATGCCAGGAGTGCTCCAGTGACACATACCCCCCCCCCTGGTTTACAGTGCGGGAAAACGGGACTGGAGGTACGTATATAATTTAGGTCACCAACCCCCTAGGAAGACTTTGTCCCTCATCGGTTCAGCTACCCAGTTTCTTGAAATGAAATTTAAAGCCCTGCAAATAGACCCCCAATACTGACAAACGATCAGGGGAACTGGGGGGGGGGGGGGGGTGTATTGCACTATGTCTTGTGGTGATGTACAGTGTTTTTTGCTGCTAAATTGTGGTACTTGTACTCTGCTCCTATTTATATATTTATATATACATCTTTTTATATATATTTATTACACTCTGCCAGGCTGATGTTGAGCAAAATAATGCAACGCAATTTCGTTCTGTTGTGCACTAACCCGTGTATCTCTGAATGACAATAAAGTAACTATTCTATTCTATTCTATTGTTTCACCAGAACATCAGTTACACACGCGCAAGTCCTCATCAGTGGCTGAAATAACTGAGGAGCTCCTCATGAGCGCGGTGAATTTCTGAGCAACCCACTCCGCCCTCGTGACACACACGGCCGGTCTGCCGACTGCACCATCTGTGCTCCCCAACTGCAGCTGGAACAACGGAGCACTGGGCCTTAAACCCGTTTAACGGCGGCCTTTCCGGTGCTGTGATTCCCCTTCCAGCATGAGCGCTCCGTTCGGATTTCCGCCAGGTCACGCTGTCGGGGAGTTCAGCGAACCCATACGGGTAGAACTCACATCCTGGGCCCCACAGTAGGATGCAATCACACGCCTATCTGAGGGATGTGGATGGAAGCTCCGTCCTGATAGCGACGTTTGCTATACCGCCACCGAAGAAAAAGCAGCGCCTATCCCACCGGACTATATGAGTCGCGTAATGTCAAACTTACGGCCCGAGCGGGTTTCACAGAGGGCATACCATCTGCCCTGTAAAACGGATCGCAAAGCATAATGCGATCCCATTACCCTCCGGCGCAGCTGAGCAGAGGGGAGGCGGCCAATTACTCCTTCGTAAACTCACTTTACTTCAAGTTCGGCACAATCACCTCTGTGAGTTTGGAGAGGCGCTGAGAGCCAGACGTGCGGCCGGGGTGTGAGTCAGGCGCTAAATGCAACACGGGCGCTAGGAATGGATGGCGGCACTAGCAGGGGGACAGCAAGACAGCAAGTGCTGACTGAAGTGGCATTTTACAGGCCGGTCCTACAAATGTGATCCAGACCCAGGGTGGAGACCAAGAACTCTGGAGTCTCCTCTTTCACAGGGAGACGTGAGGTTCTTCTCAAAACAGGCAGGCCAGAGGACTGTCTCAGTAAAACAGTCATAACACGTAAAGTATCTGTAAGCGATGACCATCACACAATACTGATCTAACAGAGCTGATCTGATGGCCTCCTCTCATACAATACAGTATAGCATCTTACCCTAAAACCCAGCTTTTCTTCATCTGCTTTTCAAAAACAAGATCACAATATTACTGAACTTTTATAAAAAAAAAACACTTAAAAAAAAAAAGCACTTTCAGCGATCTGCGTGGCGAACTGCATGGAAAACTGCACTGCATGTTCATCAGATTGATGGGAACTGACAGGTAGTAAGGAGCAACAGATGTGCCCTGAGTGGGGATTCAAAGCTGTGGGGTGAAATCATTCACACACCGCTGTGGCTGACAAGAGCAATAGCCTCTCGCACCCCTGCTACCAAGCGAGGACAGGCCCTCACCCGCAGCTCGGCCCGGGACACTTTTAGCATTTGTAGCATTAGCCTGTGCAATAATTCACCTCGAACTCCCACTGGCTGAGGCCGAATCTCCCCCATTCTTGCGCATTAGGAGCCCGGGGGCTAAAAAGCTGAGTGTTTCTGGCTCCTATTGGAGTGTTCTGAAATATTAATGCAATCGGCCATTTGGGGAAAGCCCAGGACAGAGGCCTATGCAGAAGGCTGGAATATCGATTGGCGTTACAGTGCGGCCATCGCAAACAGGACGAACTGCACCATGAAGTACACAGTCGGGTCCAACATTTTCATGGGGTGGGGAGCAGTGGCATTACCAGGATCCCATCGGGGTTGGGGGCAGTTACAGTAAAAGTTGTCATGCTTCAGGACACTACAGGGAGCAAAAGGCACATTATCTGTGGTCGCACAACATCTCTATATAATTTTTTTCTGTATTTTTTTTCTCCGGGGGGGGGGGTGGAGGGGCACAGGCAGTCATTCGACAGTGCCCCCCGCAGGGGAGCGCAGTCAATGGCAGAAATGACACCGCAAAGACAACCAAAGACCAACAAGCCGAGGTGGCTTCCGCAAAAGCAGACGGGTGAAAGATGAAGCACCGGGTGGGATTAACTGCGCTTACGGTTAAGGTGAAATAAGATCCAGTGTATGCATGAACAGGGCTGAATGTGGAAAGACATCTAAAACCTTTTAAAACCTCACCCTGGTTTTGTCACCTTATTGCGCAGAGGAACGGGCCAGGTGAATAGAGGGGTAGCTATTAAGGAAGATACATTATACTCCCTGCATGGGACCTTGTGCTAGAGGGCTTGTGTTCAATCACATTTGGTGAGCCTCCGACGACAGCCAGCACTAGTGCTAGGTTACGGACAGCCCCGGTTACCGGAAACTACCACTTCATCCTGGCAGGAGGCCTAACTCTGTGTACCCGCGGTGCGGTACAGTCACATGACGCGAAAGGCGGGCCGACAGGTTAACCATGAACTCAGACTAGGGCTGAAGGATACTGAAAAAAATCTCATTGACATGTTTGGATTTTTTGCAATAAATATCACAACATTCATAAAGCATCTTTAAAAAGAACACAGAACACATACTACCTAATCTTACATAACTGCTAAAAATGCAAAACATGATCGGTTTTGTTGCCCTTGACCGAGTAAAAACATTTTATCATAATTTATTGATGGTCAATCATTGTGGTCCTTGCGATATGACCAGTACACATGCATAACATGCAATGTCCGTATTTCCATGGCACATCGTACAGTCCTAGCTCATACACCCACGAAGAAAAGACCAAATATGCCGGGTAAGGTAGACCACAGGAAAAACATTTTAGCGTAAATTACTAATGGCTAATCAGAGTGATCCGCACAATGTGACCTGAAGCCAATGTAGGGCAGACCACAGCAAGGAGAATGGCTGCCGAAGTCCTTCACGTCAGCCTCTCGTGTTCCTAAGAAACATCAGCTGGTACATTCGCTACGACAAGCTGGCTGCACTGCCAAGGATGTCATTCACACACACACGAGCAAAGGCCTGCTCCAGACACACACGCTTATGACAGAACAAAGTGAGACATTTAGAGACGTCGGTCTGAATAGGCTGCTCTAAGCCGCAATTAAGTAAAGGCTATTTATAAAACACGCAACGGCTTTCCTAGAAGCAAACCCACCGTTTGACTTTCAGGGAAGTCCATCTTTATCAGCTTGTGAGCACACTCTTCAAAGTCCAAACTGTTGACAAAAGAAAGGGACACAATTATTTAAGACAGCCGAATGCTTACTGCAAGTCAGGACACAAGCAATCAGAAATTAAGATGAGTTTAAATCTCAGAGGTCATTACACAGATTCACACCAGCTTAAAACCAACCGAGTACTTCCAAATTAAGAACTAAGTAAATTTGAAATATTTCAGATAATTGTGTAATATACCTTTGAAAACTGTATAAATAACCCAGCACCTATCACTCATGCATTAAAAGCTGTATATCACAAAAACTGTTTTAAAGATCAGCTTGTTTTTCCAAGGGGAAAATCTTTGGATAAAAATTAACACAGTGAAGATCACGCCCCTCAAGTCGTGCTTTACACAAATACACAACAAAAAAGCATGCGCACAAATCCTAGATGCAGAGACGCCTGAACACAGCATGTGCTCTCTTATCAGAGCACTGCAGTATTGAGAGGAAAACACAAGCAAATAACCTCACCAGTGCTTCAACAGCTTCAGACAAAGCAGTGTTTCATTTAGAAAGTCATCTTTAACCACAGGAAAGCTTAATACCCACCAAATCCCAGCAGAATTGTCATATAATAATCACTATGTATAAAAATAAAGACAGCGGAAGGCTACCCTTATCTCCTGAATTGCACTGTATTAGATCCGATGATATCCTCAAATCTGCTGACTAATTGGTTTCTTGTCTCAAAACCCCAGTCATATTTCATGTGGCCCAGTGCAGAGAAACCCAATACATATGCAGCTAGACTCTAAAGCATCCACCAGAATGGCAGCATGCTGGCACAGGGACCAACCAAAAACAAAACACAACCTTCTCCTTTCTCGAAGCACCTTAAACATTTAACAAGCACAGGATTCCTAACAGATTCAAGAACAAATTAATTACTCTCAATCATTCTGCCTTGGATCACGCTATTAATAATTATGTCTAGTAGCTAAAGCAATTATTTCAGTTTTGCAAATAAGGGTATATAACCTGCTCTTGCATGACTACTTTTGGAAATCAAACTGATGACCTTTAGCCGACTCCTTCACGTCCTTAATACTACAACCATGTGGTCACAGGGATGAGTATCGGCACCCAAAGCCCACCGGCTCTCTGACTTTCCAAGGGTATGAGCCAACGCTTGCCTGATTCAGCAGGAAGCACCCAGTGACAAAAAAGTTCAATTAATTTCATTAGGCTGGGGGGGTGGGGGTGGGGGCGTGCCCTCCATAAACAGGGAGGCGGCCTTGCGAGTCCGTCGGGGGCGGCGCAGCGCTATCGCCTCCTGCTGGGTCACTTGTCAGGCTTCCACTCCTATCTGCTCCTGCACCAGCTGCTTCTCCACATATTCCCCCGGCGGCAGCTCTCAGCAGAGGAATGCCAGTGTGTGTGTGTGTGTGTGTTTGCGACACCATTCCAGGAACTTCCCTCAGGCCTTCTTATGCATTCAATTAACGGCAGTTACGCTGTGCGGTGTCATTCTGGGCCCTCGCTGCTTTACATTTTAACAACAAATCCGGCAGCCGGTAGGAGAATTGTCGTCCGGCTCTCTGCTGTCAGCGTTACACGAAACCTACTCTAGAAATGGCACATTTTGGCATATTTATGGACTCCTGTAGATATATTACCACTGTTATTTAAACTGGCATCAATATTCAGGATGGTAAAGAACCATACCCTATCACGGCATAACGTGCAGGCTTACAGAATTAGTGCATTTACTCAAGGTCAGTCTGAGTAGCAAAGTCCTGCTTGGAACCAAGAAAATACAAGCAGGACTGCGGCTCTCCGAAGAGCCACCCACCTGGGCCTCGGGGCTCTAGATGCCACAGAAACAGAGCTAATGGGGTTCAAACCCCACCCCCCCACCCTACTCTCCAGGAACCTTATTGTGGGAAAAAGTAGATGGAGCCAAGGTGATCTCCTCACCAGAGTTACAGGAAAAGCACAGCGTGACCTTCTGGGTGCCCAGTGGCTGTGTTCGCACACTCCCGTCAGCCTCTATCACGAGGTACATGACCCCAACCACATGCATTCATGCCGCTTATCAGGACACGGTATGGGGGACAGGGTGACCTCTCCCTGCAAATGGTATGACACACCCACACATACCTTCATCTCATCTCCTTCCTCCTAACATCTGTAGCCAGACACACAACCACAACACAGAGGACCGCTCTCCTAACATCCCGCGCGATCACCTGTGAGGGACGTGCTTCCACTGCACATCACGCCTCCAGCGTGTCGTGTCCATCTACAGAAACGACTCTAGAGTCCTAGCCTCTCACGCTAAAATGCTACAAACACACCTAAGTCTCCCCAAGTAATGTGTGATTTTCCCCTTGATTTGACTCATATGAAAAATGACTGGGGTTTTGAGACCGGAAACCAGTTAATCAGCGGATTTGATTGACCGTCTTCCAGAAGGTGCCCAAGTTCGGCCACCCGGGCCCCTAAGAGCCTTTGGCGGGTTTTATCGGCCCCTTTTATCCAAGCCTTCCAGGAGGCTCACCTCAACTTGTCTTAAATTCAAGATGCTCCAATGCTGGAGTCACTGTTTAAAAATACATTCTCATCTCCCCGAAGCCAAAAACAAAAACACGAAGCCTACAAATACCGACCTTGACTGGATGGCAAGATAGATGGTGCGTCGAAAGGCCACCAGGTTGACTTCAGTCTTGTCGAAGATGGTGACTTTCTCTTTGCCTGAGAAGAGCAAGAAGACGATATGTGACGCTGAGGCAGAACCATGCTGCTGCTTAGACTCAGCACATTTCTCCTTCTTTCTTCTTCCTTGGTGTTTTATTTTTATACCGCCGACCTGCCCGCAAGGGGAGAGCAGAAACCACTCCCTGGACAACCTGGTAGAGCCAGAGACGAAAGGCAGCCACACATGATGAAAAGACCTTCACCGCGCAGCAGCCGGAAGAGTGCGGAAACCTCGTGACCTCTCGGAAACCAGGAAGGCTTCCGACGCGAGAGCGGAACATGCGGGGACAGGAGAGCACCTGACAGCCACGCTCGCTGAAACCGGGACATTTCGAGCAGCAGCAGGTAAAAAATGTCCAAATTTGTGGTCCAAGCAATTCCTGTACAAGCCCGTGGCACCGAGGACCAGGATTCAAATTTATAATCTCTGCTGGACGTGTGTATGAGGAACACCGACTGTGTCCCAAGGTGCTCTCTCTCCTAAGAGGCGGCTCCCAGGATGCACAGAGAAGCCGTGTCTATTTTCTGACTTCAGCACAACTGTCAAATTATTCAGCTATGTTGCTTGCGGCGGTAGGTATACACAAACTAACAGACGGATATACATGAGCTAATTTGTACCAAATGAGGCACGAAATCGGGTATCAGTAATGACTGACTTTGCAAGCCCTGGGGGTTGCGTGTTAAAACATCTCAAGATAGATGTAAAGAAAACAAAGAGACAACAGTGCACCTCATGAGTGGTATGAAAACCACAAACTGCCCCCAAACCGAACCCAAAGGGCACCAGGCACTGTCCATACGGTTGAAATACAGTTGTGTGGGGGAGTGTTCAATACTGCATTTTACACAGCACAACCCATACCATCCTCGCCTTCCTCCTCCTCTTCCTCCCCCTCCTCGTCTTCCTCGTCGTCATCACTGCCTTCTGCATCGTCCCCGGACTCGCCGCTCCCCTCGTCGAGAATCTCTATGGAAGGAACGGATGGTGTCTCGAGTTAGGCCAGACTGGCGGCCCAAAAAGAGGACCAGCGCCAACCCGTCGTGCTGTGGAGGGCAAACAGCTCACAGAGAAACACTCAGCAGATCGATCTGGTTCTGGGTCTGAACCAGCGCCATGCGATTAAAGAGAATATTCTGCATAGATACTGGCATTTTTTTTTAAACTGATTTTTAGCAGCTACTTGTAAAGTTATTTCAGCGCATTAAGCCAACAGCGGCAGGCAAACATGCCAACACACTGTCCCTCATGAGAGACCCGAGCACAATCGTTAATAATATCAACATTAAAGACAACAAAGTATCAGATAAAAACGAGCATAAACAGCAACATGCATCCACCAACTTACCCTTTTTAATCACTTTGTACTTCTCCTCATTGGCAAGGAAGTCGGGATCCATCTTGAAAACATCTGCAAAATGGGGGCACTGTCGCTCAACGTTCGACAGCAATTACATATTTCACAGCAATTAAATGTGACATAATGAGACATAATCAGAGGCAATTGCCCATAAAAGAAGTATTCAGCATGTATTAGGATGGTAGTATTCATAGAGAGCTTAATGTAATAATGGCTTTGCTTTCACTCTGGAGGGTTTCCCATATAGATTTTCAATTACAACCATTTATCTCTGGAGTCAGGAAGCTTTTTCCCCTGAACAAGCAAACACCACAGGCTGGATGTCATCATTAATATATTCACCCGGTAAATTTGTTTTTCTTTATGTTACACAATTTTTTCCCTGGTTACAGTCCCGTAATTTATCTCAGCGGCGATTATCACATGCAGCAATATTAAGTACTTCGACAGCCTGGCATTCATCCAGGGTGAGCCCCAGTCCCGAGCCCCCCACCCCCCCCCCCCCACCTATGTAATCCCTCTCAGGATGTGCAGTTAGAAGAAGGATGGATGGATATTAACTGAAAATTGATAACACTTAAGATATGAATTACAAACAAACCAGCTTGTTCAACAGTGAAATATATGATGCTGCTATGTTCAGACTCATCACATTAAGAACACCACCGGCCACAGGGCCAGTGAGGCCCAGATTCTTACTCAGTACGTCCTCCTGGTTGTACTCATCCTCCAAGGGCAGCATGTGTGTGAACTGGTCCTCCTCCTCCACCAGGTCGAGCCCATCCGAGATGATGGGGTGGTCCTTGAAGCCGTCCTTGCGGATGGCGAACATCACCTCGATCATGTACTGGACGCGCTTGTCGATCTCTGACTCGTGCAGGACGTTACGCAGGCGTTCGAAAATTGCTGCAGGCAGGGAGAGGGGAAGTCAGTGTTAGGCCGGTGGGGGTGGGGGGAGCTGTAGGGTGTGGCAAACCAGCACTCAGTACGGACCATTGATGCCCCTGGGGGAGACCTCAGTCAGCTTGAGGCCACACTCCTTCAGGAAGCTGATGGCCACCTCCACGCTGTCGTCCGTGGGCCGTTCCAGGAGCAGAGTCAGCATCTCCAGACAGAGAACCTCGTGGGCCTATACAAAGAGTTCACCTTCCCATTAGCACTCCCCATGAATGCGGTCCTAGGATGATTTGGCGACTTTTAGCCAGTCCCCGTGGGACACACGTGTTTCATAACACATACATGTACCAACAGGACACTGAGTTAAGCGTGCACAGAAAAAGGCTTACCACATTCTGGTTGATGAGATGACCTACAAACTTGGATGCCGTCAGACATTGTTGCTGTGAAGAGGAGGAGACAAGCAAGCATTACAAACTGAACCTGCCAGAGGGTAGTGATGGTAAATCGGGGGTTGTGGGGGGGGGGGCGTTGCATAGACGTACCTTGTCGTTTCTCCTATAGCCCTTTCGGAAGTTAAGGATTAGCCTTTTCAGGATGAGCTCGCCGATCTGAGGGAACTTGGAGTTGATAATGGCCGCCAGAGCAGCATACACATGTGTGAAGATGGGAGAGGCACCCTGAGCCTGCAAGATGGACCGGGCCAGGAGTCCCCTGCAGGACACAAGGGGTCAGCGTCACTGCAGACTGCAAGAGGACCACGATGGCCAGAGAGACGGAGGCCCATGTCTGTGATCACCTACCTGCCCCTCACAATGTTCTCCTGCAGCAGCTCGTGAATGATGTTGCCGATGTTGGACACGTTGACTTTGTTGATGAGACCGTTGATGGACTTCTTCAGCGCCTCCCAGCTCATTCTTTGGTATGCGAGGCTAGAGATAAAACGACAGGAATATTATGCCAAGTCTTGGGGGAGGTTGCATTCCCCTGATGTGACTTTTAATTACCAGCCTGGCCAATTAATTACAATGCAGAAAGAGTGACGGTGATATTTTTCAGAGGGGAAAAGTGCATTTTCTTCCCTCAGAAATCAATACAGCCACCCGTAATGAGGTCAACGTCGCCTCTGAAACCCACTGTCATAAAAACTTTAGCATGCTCAGTTAATAAAACAACAATCTTCAATTTCCTCCTTCACGTCCACACTATATTTTAATAGGTGCTTGGTGTAGGAGCGTTTTTAAAGGGCATGATTTACAGCCAACCCACTGAAAGGACAAAGGCGCCAGCCCCCACCCATCTGACGGCGGGATTAAATTCTGCTGATGGCGCAGCAGGCGTGCGCGCGGCTCGGGCTCCCCGCTGCCCCTGGGAGTGTGGCTGGGAGACCCCTCCATCTCATCCCCTTGGCTGCCCTTCCGCGGGATCTCCGAGGAGCATTCGCCACCTAATTACCGCCATCAATTACGGCGCGCGACGTGCTGCCCCTGGGGGGGCCTGCGGTGGCGATTGGGGGAGAAGCTGACAGCAAACGGTGTTGCAGACCCTGCGGGCTGGTGTGCCAACGGCAAAAGCAGAAGATTCTAGAAGCCAATCACCCATGTTCTGCTTATAACAACAGGAGTGACTGGCAATTAATCAGTCACAATATTCCCTGCAGAGTTCAGCCTGCTCATGTTTTGCTGATTGTCCGCTTCCCCCACTGCTTATATTACAAATACAGATCTTACTCTGGGTTAGACACCAGAAAATAAATAAAAATCCTACATTGAATTTGACATTTTTCCAAGTAAGCGCAGGTTAAATCTACCGCACTGATATAGTGCCTGTGCTTCAGAGAGGCCATTTGCGATCATATTTATTACTACGACCCTCATTACCACTGGGATTGCTTTAGTGTTCACCACTGCCTCCGTCCAGCTCAAAGTAAATTTCAGCAATTCGCTCAGCGAGATGTATTATTGGAGCGATTCAGGTTACACACCTTGACTCAAGGGCGACGTCAATTTTCATGTAATTGCGCTACATCTTTATGTCTCCTAGCTATTTTTGTTAAGCACTGCATAAGTAATCACCCATCTATCCATCTTCAGACCATTTCTTTTAGTCAGAGTCACAGGGGATGATTTAAAGTCTTTCTAAGCAGGGGTTGAACAGATGGGCTACCGATCTACCCCTGTGTTTCAGTAGCAAAGGGCACCCCCACCTGGCCTTATCCGTGATCTGGGCCTGCATCATGCGGAGACGGGCGGGGGGAATGTATGCCCCACCCGTCCGGGTCAGAATGGGATCCAGCTCTTCCTTTTTCTTCTTCACCGCGGGTTCCTCTGCGGGTCGGTCATCACCTTGGCCCGGTGACAGTGACCTGCCCCTCCTCCGCGGCTCCGTGTCCCGATCACGGCTGGAGCGTTCCCGTCGGTCCCGCTCCCTGCTGGAACGGCGCTCCCGGTCGCGCTCTCGATACCGGTCGCGGTCGCGGTCACGGTCTCTGCTGGGATACCGCTCTCTGCACGGGGTGAGGAACGTTGGAGACGTCAAACAAAACACACCATCCTCATCCATTCCCAAATTTCATTAGATGACAGTCATAAGGTGGTCAGCAAGACTGGAAAAGGTTAAGTCCTACTTTCAACTTCAAAAGATTCACTATTTACTGAAACAGGAAAACTGATACTGACCAAAGTCCAACCATGTTCCAGAAATAATTGTAGAATAAACTCTACAGACCAACACAATACTAACTTACTACAGGCAGAAACCTGCATAAAAATGACTTGCGTAAATATTCAAAATACACATAGCTAACAAGCATTAACACAAAAAGGCAACTGTAAGTAAATTTTCATTTAATGTGTTTAGTACTGGAATGGATTGATTATGTCAGTTGAGAACTGTCTGAAGTCATTCAGCAGTGCAGGGTGGGGGGTTAAAATAACTTTTTAAATATCTGAAATCCCAACATGCAGCTTACATCAGTTACATAAGTAACCAGGATTAGCGAGCAGATAAAGAAGCTTGTCTCCTTCATATTGTGCTCATCTCACCTGTCACTGTTTCTCCCAAGTGCATAGCGCCCCCTATGGTACCGTCGTTCCCGATCCTCGGATCGTTCCCTTTCCTGGCTGCGGCGAGTTCGGGATCGGGATCTCGAGCGTGACCTTGAGCGTGATCTAGAGCGAGACCGTCGTGAATCATCCCTAAAGAGACGCAGCACAGTCGAGATCACCAGGATGGCACGGGTGTTACGGACACGTTACAGGTTTCTAGGAATTTGGCATCATTAAAAACAACACAATCAGCATCTTGGACATCCTCGCATGTGTGTGGGGAGGCACTCAAGCTCACCTGTCCTCTCGGGACGAACTCCTGTGTTTATTCTTACTGCCATCATCGGTGCTCCGCTGAAACGGACACAAACAAGTCAGCATGGTCCAGGGTGCTATGTGAACACAGTCAATAAGAAGGCTAATAGCACTGACATGTTGACTGACGGAGTCATTCATCCCAACCACAAAGAGATGTACCTCAACTGAGCAATATCTAAACCCAACAGGAGATCTTTCAAATGGACCCAAAAGCCAACACGACCTCCATCGGAAGAAAGTCACCAATCAAAGCGTGGTGAGTCGACTCACCCGGATGTGGGCCACTCTGCTCTTCATCCTGCGAGGACCACCTGCGTCACTGTCCTCACTGCTGCTGTCGTCAGAGTCCCCGGACGAGCCCCCGCTGCTCCCCGCGCCGGCCTCATGGTCCGGCCGTGCTTCACCCAGGCTCTTCTGCCCATCAGATTCTTCTCCTGAGCAGCAGAACACATCAGTTAACGGTTCAGGGTGTCTTTCAGCCGACTAACGTCCTCCGCCGGGAGCCGCCATTGACCGCACTCAGAAATGAATCGTGTTCATTGGCGTAGTTGAACTGATCCACTCTGCCAAATTCTCCACAGACCGCCCCATTGAAGGAAGCCGCACAATAGATGCCCCGACACAAATGCCCAGCCTACATCACAATACAGGCCTGGGAACAGAAAGACGTTAGGGTAACTCCGACGAAAAAAGCACCACCACCCCCACCCCCCTGGCTGACATTCAGAGTGACGGCAGGTTTGGTCAATGCTCAACAATGCCCCGTTGGCTCCATCTTCAGTAGCAGAGGCTCTCTGAAATAATAATGAGAGCCTACTGCGGTCTACGGAGGGTCACCATCTGGAGGCTGGGCCCGACTCAGTGCCACTCACAAAGCTTAGGGCTTCCGTCGGGGTCAGGAGTCTGCTCACAGCGCCCCGTGGGAGCTCAGTTTGAAAGACACCCCCCCAAGAAGAGCTGGTGCTCATGGTTTCGTTGGCCTTGTTCCACAAAGAAAGCACCCGCCAATATAAGCAGCAATAGCATTTCCCGTCCCAGCTTTCCTCTACCGAGAGGCCTGCGCTCAGCAAGGGCACCGCCACATAAATGTCACCGGCAGAAGTAAAGGCACAAGAAAGCAACCCCCTGCTAACATCCTTCACATTCTTCAGTCGCGCCCTGAAGGATTTTCTAGTCAATAGACATGAGGGAAACTGATTATCTGTTCGACCTAGAGGGAGAATGTAAAATACTACAAGGGCACACATTGCCTGAAGGACCACGAAGTGTAAGAAAGTGTCTTGGTCACCATGATTTGGCCCGTAACCTCCATCCTTGTGCTGCAGCAGCACCGGCCACCTACCGCCAGTAGCAACTTGCGATACCAGCCTTGCATGGAAAACAGACAATGTGGCATAAATACAGTCCCTGCCAGTTCCAATAAACAGGCAATTTAAGAAATCTTTGCAGGGACATTAAGCACGAAATATCTGAAGCGTTTATGCCCAACTTCCCACGCAAAATTACACGGGGCCAGGAAGGCTGGTTTCACGCCATTACGCCTTGGCTCAGACATTCACGACTAAAAACGTTACTCCGGAGCAGAAAAGAATAAGCACACGTTTTTGCAGAGGCACCCCTACGCAGCTAATTCAGGAATCCCGCTGAAAGAGAACGGCAGTTAGGGCTTCAGTGGGGCCGGTGCAATTTTTCCCACCACGCCAAGAATGGGCACGACTCCTAAAGCGACGGCTGTGAGAAAACACTTTAAGCACTAAATGGACGCCAAACTGCAGCAGCTGTTCTAAGATGAGTGATCATACTGTGAATGTATTCCTAAGCTTTGTTTAACGTTGCCCTGGTTCTTCAAAGCTTGAATAAGAGGAATGGAATTTTGTGCGATATATCAGGCAAACATGATGACACACATGCATATAACACAAGCAAATTACATACAGACATTATGGCAAACAAAACTTTTAAAATTCTCTTCGAACAGTTTTCTGATGGTAATAAAGTATCGGACTAAATAAGAATGATTTTATGAAACTTAATGGACTAAACTGCAATGGTCTATTGCATAACCAGATTACCCTAAGACATGATAGATTATATGGATCATGAGTTTTTCTGGGAATGTTGCATATGAGCTATAAAAACAATCAATTATTTATAGTTTTACATCCAGTGAAGTGGTGCAGTGGCTGGTACGGTTACCTCACGCCTCTGGAGACCAGGGTTTCTAGTAATGGTGGGGTTTCCTCTGAGTACTCCGGTTTCCCCCCCATCATCCAAAAACATGCTAAGGTTAAGTGAAGTTACCAAACTGTCCATAGGTGCAAATGTATGTGTGCAGGGTAGTAAATTTTTGTTAATTTCCATATATTCCCATGGAAAGTTTCCAAAATTCCCCAGCTTAACTTCCCATGAAATGGAAAGTTTCTGGAAGTTATTCGCCCCTGTGCAACCCTAGGTGCATGGCATACGATGGGTTGGCGGCCCATCCAGGGTTATTCCCTACCTTAGCTTCCAGGGGAGGATCCAAACCCCCACGACCCTCTACAGACAAGCAGGTATAGAAAATGGATGGATGGTACCCAGAATAGTTCATAAAAAATGTGAGAAACCTCAAATGCACCAAGTTACACCAAGTAGTAGTAAATTATTCTTACACATAAAAACATGATCTCCACCTCAGGTGGAATAAAGAAAGCTTTTCATTTTGTTAAATTTTATACACCCTCTTTATAAGTCACCAAAGCTGCTGCATCTCCCTGTCAGAATAACACAGTGTTATGTAATAAATATGAAAGGCCGAGGTTTACTTCCGCCCAGTTCATTTTATTTAGGTCACATTATTCCAGTCCTGTGCCTCGATGACACAACCAGCACAGAAGAAGAAAAGGGAAAACAGGAATAATAAAAAAAAAAACTCCTGGCTTTTAAAAGCAGATCCGTGTGAGTAGCAGTGGCGGGAAGGGCGAGGGAGCACAGCAACATCTCCAAGCGAGCTACGGGACAGCGAGTTCCCCCACAGCAATAAGTTTACCGGCTGACCCACAAGGAAGCAGCGAAGGGCAGTGGTTATGTTACGTTAGTCAAGCAAGAGGAAAGAAAAGGTTCTCTCTCTAGCGAAGGATCTGACCGAGCTTACGCTGCGGTTTTGGAGGTTGAATCACCTGAGTGTGATGGGACTATAAAGCTCCACAGTGTGTCCCTTTGATACAAGACTGAGACATCCAGACAAGGAGAGTTAGTGAACATCATCCCGTGAAGCACAGGGGCACAAGGTGCTTGACGGAATGGAAGCACAGGTGCGCAAGGTCCCAGGCGGAACGGAAGCATAGAGACAAAAGGTGTGGGACAGGACACTGTCATACAGCATGACCTGGATCTGAGAGTTTCAGGTGTAGTACAATTTAACATAGATTTTGAGAATGCAGGGCCAGTCGGTACCTGGAGTAATTTGGGGTTAAGAGTCTTATTCAAGGGCACAACAGCAAAAATCACTTAGATGACCACGGGATTTGAACCGGTGACCTTATGATTACAGGTAGCATCTTGACCTACTGAATCAAAAACTGCACCCACGAGGACCTAAAGACAACCCAGGCAAAGGACAAGGAGGTCTCTCAAGCTCCCTACACACATTTTTATTTGATGTTTTTAGTGATGGCAGCTATCAACTGCCTTTATAGCTAATCTGTGAACCCCCCCGTTGTCCTCCAGAAGACCTGCAGTAGTCATACCTATAGTGCTGAAATGCACTAAATACCTCACATGACACCAGCAGGTAAAAGTCAACACAGCACAAAAACAGCAGTTACGTGCACCTTTGCCAAATCCATTCTTAGTGTGACTGTCGACACAAAAGGCATAAATTGGCCCCTTGCTTCACTCACGATTCAATTTATTTTTAAACAGAGCTCCAGTTGCCCCGGAGTGCTTTATTTTGTTCAATATTCATATATATTCATATATATTTTTTATATTATTTATATATATATTTTTTTTATATCGTGGTGGAGGGGTTTGTCTGTTCCAATAATCCCAGGAGCTAAATTGCCCGGGGCTTTATGCCCCTAGTAGAATCACCCAAGGCAAACAGGTCCTGGGTGAGGAACCAGACGAAGTGCGGCTCATTAGACCCCATATGATGAGAAACAACATGGATTCACGTTTTCCCTCGCCCAGACATGGGTCACCGCCCCCCTGGCTGGGCACCTATTGCCCCCTGGCTGGGCACCTGTGCGTTGGGGTTTACCGTGGTGGACGAGAGGGTAGCCTCCCTTCGCCTTCGGGTGGGGGGATGGGTCCTGACTGTTTGCGCTTATGTGCCAAATAGCAGTTCAGAATACCCACCCTTTTTGGAGTCCATGGAAGGGGTGTTGGAGAGCGCTCCTACTGGGGACTTTCTTGTTCTGCTGGGGGACTTCAATGCTCACGTGGACAATGAGAGTGAGACCTGGAGGGGCATGATTGGGTGGAATGACCCCCCCGATCTGAACCCGAGTGGTGTTTTGTTATTGGACTTCTGTGCTCGTCACGGATTGCCCATAATGAACACCATGTTCAAACATAAGGGTGTCCATATGTGCATTTGGCATCAGGACACCCGAGGCTGCAGTTCAATGATTGACTTTGTGGTCGTGTCATCGGACTTGCGGCTGCATGTATTGGACACTCGGGTTAGGAGAGGGGTGGAGCTGTCAACCAATCACCACCTGATGGTGGGTTGGCTCCGCTGGTGGGGGAGGAAGCCTGGCAGGCCCTAGTGTATAGTGAGGGTCTGAAAGAGGAGTCCTATCGGGCCTTTTTGGCCTGTGGGACTCCAGAGGCAGCTGATGAGTACTGGCGGGCCAAGCAGAACGCAGCTTCGGTGGTTGCTGAGGCAAAAACTTGGGCGTGGGAGGAGTTTGGCGAGGCCATGGAGAACGACTTCCGGACAGCTTTGAGGAGATTCTGGTCCACCATCCGGCAGCTCAGGGCGGGAAAGTGATGCAGCATCAACACCTGTTTATGGTGGGGATGGTGCACTGCTGACCTCAGCTCGGGACGTTGTGGGTCGGTGGAACGAATACTTCGAAGACCTCCTCAATCCCACCAACATGCCTTCCAATGAGGAAGCAGAGTCTGGGGACTTGGGGTGGACTCCCCTGTCTCTGGGGCGGAACTCGCTGAGATGATTAAAAAACTCCTCAGTGACCGGGCCCGGGGGGTGGATGAGATCCACCCGGAGTTCCTCAAGCCTCTGGATGCTGCGGGGCTGTCCTGGTTGACACACATCTGCAGCATCGCGTGGGCATTGGGGGCAGTGCCTCTGGAATGGCAGACTGGGGTGGTGG
The DNA here is from genome assembly GCF_048594095.1 of Paramormyrops kingsleyae. Lineage (NCBI taxonomy): Eukaryota > Metazoa > Chordata > Actinopteri > Osteoglossiformes > Mormyridae > Paramormyrops > Paramormyrops kingsleyae. The sequence goes on from NC_132812.1 coordinate 13,706,693, forward strand.
TCCCCCTCATCAAGAAGGGGGACTAGAGGGTGTGATCCAAATATAGGGGGATCACACTTCTCAGCCTCCCTGGTAAGGTCGAATCAGGGGTCCTGGAGAGGAGGGTCCGCCGGATTGTTGAACCTCGGATTCAGGAGGAGCAGCATGGTTTTTGCCCTGGCCATGGAACAGTGGACCAGCTCTATACTCTCGGCAGGGTCCTAGAGGGTGTGTGGGAGTTTGCCCAACCAGTCTACATGTGCTTTGTGGACTTGGAGAAGGCATTCGACCTTGTCCCTCGGGGAATGCTCCGAGAGAATGGGGTGCCGGGCTTCCTTATAAGGGCTGTTCGGATTTGGTCTCTGCTTTTTGCAGATGATGTGGTTCTGTTGGCTTCATTGGACCGTGACCTTTAGCTCTCACTGGAGCAGTTCGCAGTCAAGTGTGAAGTGGCTGGGATGAAAATCAGCATCTCCAAGACCATGGTCCTCAGGCGGAAAAGGGTGGAGTGTTCTCTCCGGGTCAGGGAGGGAGTCCTTCCCCAAGTGGAGGAGTTTAAGTATCTCTGGGTCTTGTTCACAAGTGAAGAAGGATGGAACGGGAGATCAACAGGCGGATTGGTGTGGCGCCACAGTGATGCTGGTGCTGCATCGGTCTGTCATGGTAAGGAAGGAGCTGAGACAAAAGGCAAAGCTTTCGATTTACCAGTCAACATAGGTTCCTATCCTCACCTATGGTCATAAGCTGTGGGTAGTGACCAAAAAGTGAAGTCGCGAACACAAGTGCCCGAAATGGGTTTCCTCCGCAGGGTGGCTGGGCTCTCCCTTAGAGATAGGGTGAGGAGCTCGGTCATTCAGGAGGGATGCCTCCTGGATGCCTCCCTGGTGAGGTGTTCCGGGCATGTCCTACTGGGAGGAGGCCCTGGGGAAGACCCAGGACACGCTGGAGGACCATGTTTCTCAGCAGGCCTGGGAACGCCTCGGGATTCCACCGGAGGAGCTGGACGAAATGGCCGGGGGGAGGGAAGTCTGGGTTTCCCTGCTGAGACTGCTGCTCTAGCGACACAACCCGGAAAAGCAGTAGGAGATGGATGGATGGAGATATATATATATATATATATATATATATATATATATATATATATATATAAAACAGAAACAGTAAACTGTGCAAAAACAGAGAAAGCCAGGAGACAGCTGTGGGGAGCATACAGCCCCCTTAGGTTGGACTACCGGAGGGGAGCTAAAAACAAAACCTCTAGGGGGTCCAGGATCAACTGGCTGCCCATGGGTTGCCCACCCCTGCGGAGTGGGATATCTGAATAAGTTTAATTGTGTGATGTGTTCTCACTCCCAGTGACTCCCCTCTTATTTAAGCAGCTGCCCCCTATTGGTGGGACCCAGAAATGCTGCATCCTCAATCACATCCAGTTGACAGCATGCAACTTCAGAACCGCACCTCCACCACCACCAGATGATCAGCTGATGTGAGCGAGTATGTCACTCAATCTTGACTAAAGTCACTGAAGAGGCCGGTTTAATATGCAGAGAAAGCTTGCTAGACCGGAGAACCACTGCAATCTTTGTAGATAAATGGTTCTTCAAAGAACCAATTAAAATAAAACTCTGTATCAAACAAAATTTATATAAATTCTAATTTATATTTGTCATATCAAGCCAAAGCTTGTGAAGAGGTTTGCCAAAATATTAAATGGGACGGAGCTAGAGGGACCTAAACAGTGCAGCTTCCGTCTCTCTGGACCCAATGACCCAGCATCCCAGATCTAAAAGACCCCCCCCACCCTAACTTCCTATTCCCAATCCCCACCCCAGTAACCTTTCAGTGATTGTGAAGAGGCTATTGAGTTTACCAGTATGGCCATGTGTTGGTAACTATTGACAACAAACTGTGTAAAGGGAAATCACACCGAAGGTAATCACTGCTGTGGTAACCTCCTGAGACCCCACCCATTCATTTATGTCCATTGAAGTGGACATTTTCACTGATGTAAGGAAACATATTTATTCCTGTTGTACACTAAAGAGGACATGCTGTGAAATTAAAAATAAAAATAAATTTGAAAAAATCTAAATTGTAAGATGTCTTATTTCCTCCAAAGACAAATAACCTAAAATTGAAGGAAACTTTTTTTCCTTGGGTCTCAGGAGGTTAAGATGGACTGAGGCAAAATGGAAAATTGTCCTGTGGTCTGACGAATCAAAATTTCAAAATCCTTTTGGAAATCATGGATGCCATGTCCTCCGGGCTACAGAGGAAAAGGACCATTTCCTCCAAAGACAAATAACCTAAAATTGAAGGACACTTTTCCTTGGGTCTCAGGAGGATATACTGGAGTACAACCACATGACTGAGTATGTTATTGCTTTGAATACCATTTATAAGGTAACAGTAATAAGATTTTATTTAAACATTTATGGGTCTCTGCAAAAAAAAAAAAAAATAGTTCCTGTGACATCCACATACCTGGAAAATTCAGTCTATCTATAACTGGTGTAGCTTTGTCTAATATTACCGGTGCCAGCAGTGAAACAACTAGGCAGCTTATTAGCGCAATAAACTTTGCATTGTAAATTACGATCATGCCACAGGTCTAATAAAATATTGCCGCCTGAGTGGCAAATAGACCATGAGGCAGAAAGCAACGTTCAGTTATTAGCAGATACTTTTATTGCGCAAACCTTGCACGAAAGCACAGCGGTAACACGATGACCGAGAGTAAAGAATCAACTCACACAAACAGACGTGGAGCCTTTAAGGAGATAAAAGTGGATATAGGCAGTAGAGACAGAGTGCAACGAGTCATACTCTGAGAACTTTTTTTTTTCCCGGTTCGGCAGCTTATAAAAACTTAAAATCCAAAAGCAGATCAAAATAAATCCAACAAAACGGAATGCATATGAACCTTTACCTTACTCTCACTCTGCCTACGTCATCTGCCTATGTCCATTTCTGAACCCATTGGAAATGCGAGCAGGTTCTCAAAATGCACCGAGCAAGAAGCAGCCCAGCACCGGCTTCATGTTGGTGGAAATGAGGCGTATGTAACGGTTTTTAGATACACCTGTAAAGCGGAGTGATACAGCGGATGTGAAATGTCCGAATGTGGTTGTACTCTGATAACCACACTCATAGTGCGCCTCTTGTCCAATCAGATTTCTTGGTCGGAACTAAGGCAGCCAAACTGAATGTCAGACAATTTAACAAATTAAACTTGGGCCGTATTCAAAAATGGAAAACAAGTAAAATAAATAATAGCGCTCTTCATTAGAATCTTAAAGTCTAAATTCATATCTGGCTGCAGTGTGTTTCAAAGAGGTCAAGTATAAGGGTCCTCAGGAGATCGAATAAGGAACTGAGATAAAGAAAAAAATATATATATATGCACCTTAAAATATACGTATATATATAAGCTGCAGTAAGGCAATTCCCTTAAGTGATTTGAGACTTCATTATGATTCAGGCAGCACGGCAGGGATGGGAAAGAATGGAGTGGGACCATGGCACAAAGCAGAGTAAAGGGAGCAGGACGCCCACCGTCTGCATGGGACTCGGAATTCATCGTCAGGGAACGAGAGCCTAGTCTGGGGAACCAGCTGCAGGGGCCAACTCACCGCTCTGCTTGCCCACGCCACCATCGCCCTGTCTCTCCTCAGAGCTGCTTCTGCTACGACTCCTCCGGGGCAGGTTCCGGGCGCTGGCGTCAGAACCAGGCGACTGTGGGGCGGGGGGAGGGACACAGGGGAGAATTAAACACCCCACTGCCAGCTCACCACGCACATTTATCGTTCAGGAAATATACTTCCCCCAGTCTGCACCAGAATCCAGACAGGATTTTGTTTTCATTTTGTACACATATATGCCTCTGTATGTCTGGATAGCAATTTGGGTTCCTAAGACAGGGTATGACAACAGGGTCCCTCGAGGGATCTGATCCCACACCCTTCTATGGTAGAGGTGAGAGCCCTTAAACGCTCCCCATGTCCAGTGGCCACCAAGCGGTAGACTTGCTCACATGTAGAGTGAAGTATAATTGAACACGTGATCATCAGGGGACCCCCCCAATCAGCAAATTTTATCAGAGAACCCCACCGTCCCTCCAGTGGACCTTGGCTTTGTTACTGATGGAATTTGGTCATCAAGGAAAAATAACTGGGGACACCAGCCCTAGCCAATGAGCCATGGCACACCAAGTGGCAGATCGCTTCGTTCACTTAAAGTATCTTCATGCTGGATGATTTATCCTAAAAACATTAATCATGAAATAGTTACATTTAAAAGAAACTGCTCTGCAGCGATACAATAACATCAAGAAAAAAGACACCAAGAGAATAATAATTTTAAAAAACTGCAGCATTAATCAGAGAGCCTTGCTAGAATAAGTAGCTGGAAGATGAATGGATGTATGATCATTACACAATGACTATGGTTACCATGGTTTTAGAAAACAGCGCTTCTTTCACTTTTACCTTAGGTCATATATGAATCAAACCAGGATTCATCGCATCAGCTAATCTGACCCAAAGCGAACACACATTTCCTGCGTGTGTTAGAAGCATGAGGCCCACTAGATCACATTTCTACCAAGTGGAGATGGATGAGGCTCAGTGTGGAAGTCAGTGGTATGCTGTCCTTTGCAGAAATTAGATATCTCTGGGGAACAGGCTCTAAAGGACTCTTGATCCCAGATTTAATGCTACCCAGGCTGTACACTGAGCACTTCCAAGCTTCAAAGCCACTGGAAATTGACAATGTTTTTTTTTTTGGTGCTGAGAGTTGATCTGTAACCAATATCTGCCTCAAACCCACACTCAAAGACACACTACCCCCTTCCTGTTTCTAAAGCAAAGGATAAAGTCATTTTAACGCGAATATTTAATTAGTTTCTTTTTGCGATGCATTATTATTCACAAATGCATCCTCACTAATCAAAAAGCTGGCAAAATACACAAACATTTAAAATTAAAAACTATTCTTAAGCGCAAATCCTTTGCAAGAAATCTTACGGCGTCATCACTCCGCGACAGTCCTTTCGGTTTGTAAACCTTTAGAACAGTGAATGATAGACACATTAACCTAATTACCCAACACATCCTTACCCGAAATTTTAAATAAAGAAGGGATGAACCAAATATTGAACCTGTTAAAGTTGCCGAGTTAATAAATGTTATAACTAATGCACCCAGTGTCCTGTTATTCTGATGCCAAGATGTGACACTTGTTGAAAAGGCCTTAATTCCGTCATTTGTGCGCGATACGCGGCTGACGACCCGTAAACAGGAGAAAACCTTAATACACACATTAAACTAAACGGACATGTAGATATTGTATCATTCGTTTGCTCTTTACATTTAAGGAAATTATACGAGAAACCCCTCTACGTTATATCTCCAGAAAGAAATGTAAAAACTCAAAAACACGGGGATGTTATAAAAAAAACTCGGCGACGTTCCACGTACTAAAATACTTGATATTTAGTGTAATTAAGTTTGTTGAATCGCCGATAGCGGAGGATTTCAAATATATTTTTTAAATCTGTAAATATTCAAGTAATACTCAGATAATAATTTGTTGCAATTAATACATATTTACGCGGCAACACGAAGGCCATGTGAAAGATGCTAAGAATAGTAAAGCGAACTCTTTGTACCAGTAAGGACGTTGGTCATCGATACGCGCAAACATATTTGTAACACGTAAACGATGTTACAAATGACGTGCTAAAATGATTATCTGAAACAAATATATCTTTTCAAAATTCGGGGTAAAAAAATACCTCCTCTTTGGAAGTGAGATTCAACCCCGTGTCGATTCCAGCCTCGTTCGATTCGGCCGCCATGTTTCCTGTTCCCTAACAAAATCTACGGATCGCCGTAGGACCTCTAATATACGAAACGCCTGTTTTGGAATCAGTTCAAACTTATGAAGAGAACGCAGTAATAAGACAGAGCATAAAATATATTTTGCCTTCGCAAAACGGGCATTCACATGGAACAACGTAGACACAATCAGACATACAGTATTACACAATACAAAAATGCATAAATTAGGAGAGATTTAGACTTCTACAGTGGTAGAAAATTGCTGTAGAAATTTTGTCTGAGTAACTCAAAGATAAAAAAAATTAGCGAGAAATAATTCTAATACTGTTTATTGTGTTTATAAAAGCTTTGGTTTATGGATGCTACGTCATAAATAAAAGTATAATAAACAATAAAAGTAAAGTATTTGCGTCTGTGTCTGGTGCTGCAGTATGACGCCATTAACAGAGCGTTCCATAAATATAACACATCAATCACAGGGCAAGGAAAAGCTTTGAAATGGAAATCCAAATATGACCGCTAGGTGTCAACATGTCAGTATTTGAATGTCAAGGTAGCGCGTCATGTAGAAAATGATGTTTTTATTAAAGTTTGTGTCTGTATCAACTTATTCATAGCTTGCATTATGAGTACATTATTCTTAATTTATAAACTGTATTATTTTATTTCTGCAATATCAGAAATATTTCCATGTGTAGGCCTAGTTGTTGACGTTGAAGTGTCATGACATTGCAGAATTGTTCACATATTTTAGAAATAATTAAAATGATAAAGTCATATTAACCTACATCAGGGTTCCCCAGTTCGGGTCCTGGATGGCCAGAATCCAACACAATTTGCAGATTTCCCTTTTGAAACATACCTACTAAACCTGGTAATTAGCTGAATAAGATGTGTTTGAACAAGGAAATCTGCAAACTCTGTTGGATTCTGGCCCACCAGGAGCCGAACTGGGGAACCCTAGCCCATATACATATCAGGCAGATATGTTTGCAACTTAAATGGCAATTTGCTGTCCTTATACCAATAAAAACAAAAAATCATTTCTGCAATGCATTTTTTAAGAGTTTCTCGTACACTCAACATTACACAGGGAATCCACATCCAGCAGGGGTGGCAGGTGGGGGGGTGTTGTTGATATAAATTGTCAACTCGGCAACTGGGGAGGTGGTTTCTTGTAGGGGAAAGAGGGTCAATGCACTCCATGGCGGCGAGACTGACTTGCTATCTTGTTCATTTAAATCCACATACAGTATGGTAATTCCTGCAGTGGAATATCGATTCATATACATGGTCTGATCATTATTCTGATAATATCGGAAAGTATTCAAGATGGAGTCACTTTTCAGTTGTATTCGTAAGCTGTAATCTTAGGCTCATAAAATTTGTAAACATAAGTCTTAATACTTGTTCAATAGCCTTTCTGACTTAAATACCTGTTTTCAGGGCTGGACTGGGATCAAAATTAGGCTCTAGATTTTGAGATCGCCCATAATCCCACAGTAGCACAGTAAATGTTGCTGAGTAAAGGGGGGTGGAGGTGTCTCCCATGATGAATTTTGCCAACGAAGAAGTGGGGGGGCTTTCCATGATAACCTGTGCTGAGCTATGGGGGGCTGGGACGCACAATAATTTCTGGCAGCACACATACCCATCAGCCTGCCGGGAACCAATCCTGCCTGTCTTAAAAACTATTTTGTGCTTTTCCTGTTAAATGGCTATTAACAGCTCTCATGGAAGCAAGCAGTTTTCTGTCAGGTCATATGATTACCTCCAAAGACATTTATGCTCAGTAACTATTGGGCTGAATAACAATGCTGCTAAATCTGGGAAATGTTATAAAAATCTTGGTGCAGGGCCTACAATGATTGCCAGTAATGATGAACAGAACCACTTCTGTTGGGGAGCTCTGCCAAAAAGGAACTGATGACATCATTAGAGTTGCATCTGAGCAGCAAAGCCTGGGAGAATCTGCAAGACAACAGTAAAGCACCAGTGATATGTAGGCCTACTCATGTGCTGGATATAAAAATAACTATTACAGGTATCTACAAGAAGTCTACTTCTGACCATTCTTTTCTGTTTTGGAACAAATTTTTGATAAAGCATTCTGCTTGATTCTGGTACCACGATACATCCAGCCTATCCAGACATTCTAGTAGCACTAAGGAATGTATCAATCCATTTCCTGAAACTGGTTGCACAGCCTATTCAGAGGCCATGGGTGCGAGGCAGGGAACAACCCAGGATGGGGTGCCAACCCATTGCATGGTACACTCACATGTGTGCAATTTGGTAATTCTAACTGGCCTCAGCAAGTTTTTGGACTGGGGGGGGAGACTGGAGCACCCAGAGAAAACCCCACGTTGGCATGGGGAGAGCATGCAAACTCCACACACATGCAACCCTGGCAGAGACTCAAACTTTGGTCTCAGAGGTATGAGGCAACAGTGCTAACCCCTGCCCCCTAAGAAATGTATTCATTCACATATTTTAAAATCAATGTAAAATTCACTAGTTTGCATATTACTGTATCAACGTAGAATACTATAGCATTATGTGGTTAAAAAACATTTTGGCAAAGTACCGATCGATGAAATGACACTTGGCTACAAATAACGTCTGGATCACCTTAAATCATCGCTACTCATCCGTCATCCTGTTAGTCTATCCTTCAACACTTTCTATTCTTTAGGTCCATAAATGAGTTATTCTGGGATTGATCTTGTTCTTTTTTTTTTTCAAAGAAGCTCTTCCCTACCCTTACGTAGGAGAGTTTGACACCCTAATCTGCCCGATGACACGAGCGTAACAGAGAATTGATGCGGACCTATGCAAAGAGCGAACTTCAATTCAATCAGCCCTCTGGCCGTCGGCTCTCTCTCTCTCTCTCTGGCCCACTTTCAGTTCACATAGCATCTATGAATAAGGGCCCATCAGCTTCAAACTGGTTACAGAGCTCTCTAAATAGCTAAAAAAAGAATGAAGGGGATATATGCACGACAGAGGAGACATATTTGAGTCACATATAAATATAAATTGCCTGTGTGGCTTTTCCCGATTTTTGCTATTTAAAATTAAACTAGTTTTCAAATCACATATTAAATAATTTCCTGCAGCTGCTCTGAATTTGGGTCATTTCAAGGACATTCCCCTCACCAGCTGGCTTTTTTAGCAACAAAATGCGGCATGGTTTTTTTTTTTTTTTTACGGTACTAGACTCCATAACAATTTTCAAACATACCGGCAGAAGCGTGGCACCACACCACAGGATATAACCCTGTTTATTTGGGCCTACCAAGGAACCCTTTAAATTACACGTCTCATTAAGTCTTAAATGGAAAACATTATATAGCCATATATTTATTGTAGATTATTCGCCCCTCCCATGTAGATCTATTAAATGTCCTTTCTATTCTGGGACCACCACAACACAGAGAATTGGTGATTAGAACTCAGTAAGACGGAAGACGAAACCCCGCTTCTTTAGGCAGAGAATTTCCCTTCCTTACTCCTTGGCTGGCTCGGTCCTCCAGCACGCCATCTCCTAGGATCCTCGATCCTCCTGCCCACACGCAGGAAGACTCTCGCGGCTCATTAGCAGTTCACTAGAGGGTCGCACAACCGGCCATGACACGCATTTAATGCGGCCAACCGGCAGGATTTATTTATTTTTTCATTTCTCCGGCTCTCATTATCTAATAGAATACGTCGTATCCCCTGGAGGCCGTGTGTAACTCTAAAAAGCACATCTCCATTTGAAGGACATAGTGGAGGAGCTGGAAAACTGCGGACGCCTGCTCAGAGTCACGACGTCGTGCGAAACAAGGAATCTTTTGCCTCAAGTGGCATCATCGGAGTATAGCGGTGACAATACATATCACAAAGAAACATCTGACTCACTGTTGCTATCTTTAAAACACCTGACTATGTTTTTTTTCCCGCCCCGTTACATCAAAACCTATTTCAGTGATTATAAAGGCATCCACAAAGGGATATTAAAGAATTCAAAGAATTAAACTTACTCATAATCATTTAAGGACTTTAATAAACACGAAACAGAAATTCTGTCTGTAGAATGAAGGAAGGATGCAAAAAAATTAAGAAAAAGGAAACACGTGAGTATAACGTTTAGTAATTCATTCAAAATATCCGGATACACTAGACTGTAATTATATTATAAATTTATAACTGTATAACAGTTTCCCGGTCCCCCATCTTGCTACGCACCAGTGTTCTGATTTACTGATTATATGCCCGTGCTGATACCATCTGTCTTTCGACCTCTCTGCCAAATAAATTCACGTAACGAATATCAGGAAGTTGTTGCAGCTGTTTTGGGCGGTTACAACTCCCGCATCTTATTATTCTGGTCAATCAACCCCAGAGTAAATACGAGTTTGACAGTTGCCAAAACAAAACTGCAGAAAATATATTTGAACTGCAGAACCAATGAAAAAGGTACGGTTCCTCTGCAGCTGTCAGAGCAAATACACCGGTGTTCCGAAGGGGGAAATATCAGGCGAGATTGTGTAGCACTTGTATCCGTAGCTTCTGGGACAGGCTCCGGATCACCTCGACCCTGCATGGGACAAGTGGGTATAGAATGGGTAGATGGTGGAAATTATGTATTAAAATTACGAATTCAAATCTCATATCTTAACACTCCTTCCCTTCTTCTCTCTCTCTCCCTCTCTGTATGGAGTTCGCATGACATTCCTGTGTCCGGTGTGTTTCTTCCTGCATTCCCTTGCCTATATGATGCCTGGGACATGCTCAGATCGCCAGAGCCAGTCGTGACCCTGAACGGCATAAGTTTATGAAAGAATTTCTGAAGGTGCGTGTAATTTTAATTCGAATATTTTAAATTCAGTCATATATATTGGAATGGTAACTAAACAAAAATTGTAAGCATTGGGATCATTTCCGTGCTGTTGTTATGCCTTTGATATGCCCTTTTCTGTATGACAACATCGTTAATGAATGGCATTCCAAGTACAGTACTGCCACCTACTGGTAACAACGTAGAGTTGCATTTCCTCAATCCTATGATATTCCCCTGACATTTTAATTTG